>NW_009694110.1:79488-106840 GCF_000703405.1 Apaloderma vittatum
TGTAAGGTAAAGGCTAATTGCTACACATGTAACACCCTTTGACATTTACCTGCTATATTCTTTCAGGAAATGGTAGAAAAAAGGTGATCTTCATTTATTTTATTTGGTTTTGTAATAACCCCAGTTGCTGATAAACTGTATCTGCAGAAAGATAATTTACTTTGGAAACAGTGTTCAGTGCTTGACTATAAAATGATACAGTAAAAAAATCTGTGCATTCAGGGGGTTTATTCCTTGTCCTGAGTGTACCATTCTCTCTCATCAGGCTGTTCCTGAAAGGATTTACCTGAATACTAAGGTATTGTCTCAGTGCAGTAACAGTTTTCACTGCCCTTGGACATATTTCCTAGGGTCCTGTTCACATACGTGCTCAAATGACAGTGTTATGCTTACACTTTTCTTTGGGGAAAAATGGCCCTATAATGTAACCATATTTACCAGTATGATGAGGTTATTCCATTTTGATTAGCTGTCTTTGGTGAGTCTTACATGGTAACGGTATGTAGGAACTTCTTCAAAACAAGATATCCACCAAAAAGTCCATGGAACTCAGAAAAAGGTATTTAATGATCAGGTTTGCATGGCTCTTCCCCTGTTCTTGACAAGTCTCTTAACCCCATAAGAAGACACGACTTCAGGATAGTATCTCTTGAGGATGACATTATGACTGATCTGACCTTAAAGCAGCCATATCACCTTGCTGCAGCTGACAACTCTCCCACATCCATTCCTTCACTTCTCAGGAACTGAGCTCTAGTTCCTCAACATTGTAATCCAGCCAGGAGATGCCATTCAAGGGTAAGTGGTCTTTAAATGCAGAAAAAATTCCAGTGTAGCTCTCCACAAGGTGAGTCTATGAAGGTATGCACTGAGGTTGACCTCCCATCCCTCACCTGCTGACACACTCTAGACCTTCCTCACAAAAAAACCACATCCTTCAGCTGCCCCTTCATTAAGGGCAGCTATAAAAAAACAACACCAAAACAGTGTTTATGAAGTTAAAATATTTGGAATGTAAAGTGTCTCTTCCTTTAATTTTTAAGAAGTTAGGAGCATTGCAAATGGAAAAACTAGCATCTGGAAACCTATTCTGTGAAAAAGAGTCTGTGGACATTGATCTCTGCAAGACCCTGTGAACAATACCAGGATGGCCCAACCTGAATTTTCTCTCCCTTGTAGGTACCCCTTAAGCTATTTAGGAACACCATAAACATAACTAAAAGAATCTGGCCTAAGCAAATAAAAAGGTGTAGATGGTTTCTGAAAGAACAGAACTGTCACTAAAACAAAAATACACAAACAAAAAAGCATCAATTTTGCATTATAGAAAAGCTCACCTGAGAAGCTCACACAGGCAGAAAGTAAAGAGTAAAAAGGCAGAAGCACTGCTTCATCACCCTGTAGGGCTGACAGCAACTCATTTCAACAGTTCAGAGCAATCATTAGGACTCAGTGAAACAGCAAGACTTCCCTGACTGAAATCCCCCTATATTAGATGATGTGTAACAAAAACATATCCTACCCTGCAGATGTTTACCACCAACTGTAAGATGACAGAGAGGCACAAGAACATTGATTGATTGAGAAAAATGTAGAGTGACAAGTGAGACAGCAAAAGAGAGATGCTCTTCCATGACCTTTATGGCTAGAAAGTAACTAAGTATCTGAGATTCATATGTCCTAGTGGAACAATAGGAAAAAAAAACCAAACCAAACAAAAAAAACATAATCTGAACCACAGGTTATATTTGGAGTATGTCTGAATATGAGCCAAGTTGAGTAACCATAATGTTTAGAACACAATTCACAGTCAATACTGAGCAAAAAAAAAAATAGCACTGATGTCTACAAGACAGTATTGAAACACAAAGATAACTATACTTAAATTTATTTAAAATTTTGATTCTTTAAGGAAATGTAGGCAGCTATGAAAATTCATGAACTATCACATGCAATCAAAAACTATACCTTATTTCATAAACAGTAGACCTAGTATAGTCTGCCTTCCTGCAAATTGTATCTTTCCTACCCAGGCTGTCATTTCCTGTCTCAATACCAAATCATACCCCCAGTCTCCCCACAAATCTTTCACTGTACATAGGAGACTAGAGATTCCCATGTATCTTTCAACAAAGCTTCGTCAAAACTGGTTAAAAGGGTCCCCATTTTTATAGGGTCAGAAAAGCAGCAAAATCACACATTCTGATTTCCTAGAAGAAAAAAGGTAATAACTGAGAAGGCTCCTAAACTCTTAGACTTTGTTGTAATCTTCCTCCTCGAGTGAATAAAGGAAATAAAAAAAAGTAAATAAAATATATACCTCGACCAGTAAGGGAAACAAGCAAATGCACACCACAGCTATCACTTCAAGCCTCAGCCAAACCAGTCTCTCATAGGAATGTGCTCACTGCTCCTGGAGCCCAAGCCCTCGCCAAGAGCTGCCTTTTTTAACTACTGCCCTGGTGGTGTACACACTCATCACAGGGCTTCTTGGACTTCCATATTCTTACAACTGGCAGACAAAAATTACAGTTCAAGCATAAAACTAGTTTGCTCCAGTTTAAATCCTGTGGCTTTCATGCCTAAAATTTTAAGAAGCACTACTACACCTCTGTTCGAACCACCTACTTTTGGAAGATTTATTGACACGTAAGATTTTAAGGAAGCTAGATTACTCTTCTGGAAGATCAACACCATGTGCAGTTCCTAAATTTCTGAAGCATTTTGGAGAGATTCAGTATACTTCAAGAAAAGATGTTGCCACAATGAATTATCACCCTCGTATGGTACAACTTTGAGCCCATTAATACTGGCTACGTGGCTGAAAAAAATGGATACCAAGTAACCAGCTATAGTTTCTGTCCCTAACACTTGACAGTTTCTTATGACATTGTAAAAGCAAAGAATATTTTAAGATTAGGTGGCCTGAAAAAGATAAAAAAAAAAAAACCAACACACCATGTCATTCACATTAATTAAAATATGGTTGGGTTTGCCCTTTCCCTGTTGTGTCTATAGGGATATTAAAAAAAAAAATAAATAAGAGACTAAAAGGTCCAATCTTCCTTCCCACAAAGCTTCCAGAGACAGCAATTAGCTTGCAGCAGAACTGTGAGCAACAGTTACAGAAGGGTAGACACTTCCACACACAGATAAGAAGACAGATAGTCAAAAAAAACCCAAAAAAGTGGGTAACCATCAGCCTGCTAACTTCTTAACATTGAGCACTTTTGGTAATTGCCTTTAAAGAGATGGTAGTTTTTACCGTAGGAAAAGAAGAATAAAAGTTCTTGTGCAAATTTCCAACAAAGCAAAGTCATGATGATTGTCCAGATATATCCTATTGTGACCAAGCACCTGACTGACTAGAAACATTGTAGTATTTCTTTCTTTCAAGGGACTACAGCGTCATGGACTGTCATCAGGAGGCTGTGGGTGTGGGAAGTAGAAAGCATGTGACATACTCAGATGGAAAGCAAATGGATAAAAACCAGGTTTAATGAAAAAGATTTGCCAGCAGAGATTAAGATAACTGGTTTTGACAATAAAAAGTGGGATTTAAGTTGTAAGGCCCCACATGAATTCAAAACAAGTTTCTTCTCTCTATAATGCCACTTTTCTTCTACAGTCTTACAGTTGCACTCATCTTGGGAACGATATTCAGTCTTACTAGACAAACATTATTGAATAGCATTAAATTTTTGTTAGCTTTATTTTGTTCAATAAAGTTTTCCTGCAGAAGTCTGAAGGATTTTCAAGTCTTGAAGACTAAATACAAGCAATCTTTAAATTACCATTACATCTACAGACATTTTATGCCAGCTGTTTTCAACTGGAGAGCAGATTGCAGTCAAATCTTCTGCAGTGCTCTGAATCTCAAAAGTGAGCAAAGATCGTCATTATCACCTGTTCCCAGAGAAAAGGCTGGAGACAAGGAGAAACAGAAACTGCACTAAGAAGGGGAAACAATCTGTATATAGGTGTCAAAAGAAAGGAGAAATCAAGAAGAGGTAGTTTCTCAATAAGATAAAGGATTTCTGTGTAACATATGCTGGCCAAAGTGACAAATAACTTAGTGGAAGAAAAAAAAATGTTCAGTTACTAGTTTTAATAAAAGATTTAGTTTCCAATTTGAGGGAAATTCTCCTAAGCAAATTCTTGAAATGTACATGACGATCCAGTGAAGAGGTGCCCTGTATCACCTATGTGATTAAATGCACTTTAGAAATACTAGTCTTTTAAGAAGAAAAGACCACTCCTGATAGTGTGGATTTATTTACATACACAGATTTTTCAGACTGGTCTATCAGGCTCCAAGATTCTTAGCTACAGAAGCACAGTACATGAGTTAGCTCGCACAGGATGGCCAGCACAGACATGTCAGGCTGACTCATCCCACAAGCAAGGCATCATGCCCACAAACCTCCTGGGGTCACAAGGGATAGCAAAGGAGAAAAGAACGATAAAACAAGCTCTCTCAGCACCAGGAAGCATTGAAGCTGGAATACCAACAACAGGTCACACAGAGTGGAGGGTCAGGGAAAGAAAGAAGCTTGAGGTATTGGGAGAAAAAGGAGACAGAATATAGATTTTTATATACTGCAAAATCAAAATGTAAGAAACCATCGATGTCACTGGTTGGTTGGAGTTAAGACAAAACTTAACTTATAACATTGAGTGTTCATTAGGAGACTATATATCTATTCCACCAGGAAGGGTGAATCCATGTTACTCATCCTGAAATTATAACTCTAATGTTATTCTTGTCACTCAGTATTATTCTTGTCACTCTCTTTAGACCCGAAGCACTAATTTTCCACATCAAAACGTTTTAATAGATGATGCATTACTGGAAAAGGTATAAGAATGTAACTTGAATTAAAGAAAACAGTATTTTAATAAGCTTTTAATGATAATTACCCCAAAGTACTTTTAAATAACTGTCACATAAGATCTGTATCTGCTTATTCTCTGAATAATTGGGTGGTTTTGTTGTTGTTATTAAGGAAACAAAAATACCTACAATTCTTTTACTGCCAGTAACAAACTGTAGCAAACATGCATGGGATACTTCCAACATCAACCTCCAAATTTTCTTTTTAAGTATACCCTTAAACAAATAAAACAGTCCTATTCAAAATAATAACATACTTCAGAATTACTGTGGATTAAAATCACAAATTGTTCTTGTTATCTGATGCCGTTTGATAATTATAATAACACAGAAAAAGTGGTGGTTTTCATATTAATTGAGGAAACTTGATCAAGGAGGGTCAAGGTCAAAAAGGTAACATTGATTCATGTTTTCCAGTGTTGATTATTCATAACATCAATTCATAACTTATTGGCCATAGGGCATATGCTCAGAATCAGTATAGCTTTCGTATTGTTCAGAATGGTCATTACATGCAAATATTATAGACACAGTTGTTCTAGGTGTCATAACATTAGCTAGAAATACTGAACTATAAAATCTGGAACTTCTATTGTATGTGTACAAATAAAAATCAAAAAATCTATATTCAAGAAATCCAATAAAATCACTTTCAGATTATATTATCTTTCACAGCAGAATGAAAATAAAACAAAAACACATGGTCAGTTACCCTTGTGATTTATCATTTGCAGAAAATACATGTTAAAGTATTCTCGTACAGTCTGGATCTCTTATAAAAGTGTCAAAAGAGAATGACAAGAGCTTTTTTTGGTTTTACAGTTCTACCTCAATGCCCCAAGCTTTGTAGTCTCCCTCTAGACCCCCATCAATGAACGTTGCTGAAATTAGTCCATTTAAAAGATAGGTTGAGCCATTTTCACATTCACTTATATAAAGCCATTTTTCTGTTTTATTAGTCACATTAACATTCTATTGCCCTTTAAATGTCACAAGTTCAAGAGCATAGCTGTACATATCCTCGAAATATTCCTGTTTGATGTAATAAAACAGAAAGTTACAATTTCCTGGGACAGATAAGGTGACAAAAAAAGAGGGAAATGAACACAGCATAACAGCACAAAGTAAAACAATAGGCAATAAAGCAAGGCTGTTTCCCGGTGAAGAAGGAGCTGGAGTGTTACTAGGAGCAGAGATTTAGAAAGGTTTGTTTGTGTTGTCTCTATCAAAGCACATGAAACAGCTGACGAACCTGCCACTCACTGTAGCTCACAGAAAGAAAAATGATACTGCACTCCCTTCAAACATATTCCCTAACCTGTTATGTAACTTTGCAAAGCCACATTGTACATTGTGACTACTCTCATTTATTAACTGTTATTTATTTCAAAGCACAACTCTATGGCTGCGTGTTACTTAAGCTAGAACCTTGTCAGGGCTATCAAGGGCAATGTGAAACTCACAAGCTAGTAGGAAAGAGTTTTGGAAATTAATTCTGAAGTTGGCAGAATCTGACCTACTATCATCTTCTGCCAAAGGCACTAGAGGGGATTTAAAGAAAAGAAAAAGCATGGTGGGGAGGCAAAATGTGGAAGCGTGCTAAAGAGAAGACACAAGACAATAACAGAATCATACAGTGATACAGTGAAAACCATAAAAAATAGTGCAGTGATACAGTGACACTAAAGTAGTTATCCTTATACTATGAAATTCTCATTCTGGAACTCCACTATATGTTATTGGAGCTGCACTATAAGTCCCCTGATTTAAGCACAGTCTAAGGCAAACAAGCCTGCAGCTAGCAGTGGTTTTTTTTGCTTAAAAGACGGTACACATGGCTGGGAAGTACCACCTGAATTTCCAAGTCCAGTTACCCACAAATAAAAGCAACGTACAATGAAAGTTTTCCAAAAATTTCCATGAAAATATCTTACCAATATGTTGCCATAGCCCACACTGCACTACCCACCACCTCCTGGCAAATACAAGGCTCATTATTGTTGGTTTTGTGTGCCACAGGAAGACATTACTCTGTTTATGTTGTCAACTGTTACAAGTCCCCACATTTAAAACCAACTTGCTAGACAAAGTTCTCAAATCACCTTAAGAAGAAAGTATGTCCCACATACAAAGGAGGACAAACTCTCTCTCTCCTCTCCCTTCCCTCCACAAATTCCTGCCAAGCTCGTTAAGGAGAAAGCCATGTACACCTGCAAGAATGCAAGTGACATGAGGACTTGCACAGCTAAGGAGCCACTCAGCAGACACATTTATTCACTTTGTACATTGCAACTGCATCACAGCACTTGATCTGCATCCACACCAACAAACTCACAGTAGCTTCTGTGCTCTCCACCTCCCACTGTGCAAATGAAAATCTCCCTTTTTGTCAGGGTACTACTGGGACCAGTAGTTCCCTGGTGGCTGGGGCTCCCTATGGGAGTCCACTGAGGCAGGAGCCAGTGCTGTGATAGAGCCCCTTACCAGGCAGAGGGGAGTCTCCTGTCACATTCAGTCTTGCTAAGAGCACTGAGAGCCAAGACCTCAAAGTCAGCCTCTGTGTCACCACCACACAGCAGTTACCCACTCAGCCCCTTCAAGGATGGGGCACACTTTGGCCTCCAAATGGGGCTGCACACATGGACCTTCTGCTGTGGGAACTTCACCCAACAGCTCTCCCAGAGGCAGGAGGCAGAGGGGAACTGAGGCAGAGGAGAAACTCTGAACACAAGTACTCAGAAATCCTACATCTGTGGATGTAGCTGCCTTCTCCAGTCCAGCCTACATGGTATCCTCTGTCAGGTTCAGGGGCAAACAAATGAGTGACAATCTGAAAGGCCAACTGGAGCTCTGGCAGCACAGGAAGAACATCATGCTTCAAAGAACAAGGGTGTCTACTCCTTGCTTAGTATTCCTACCTTATCTTCCAGCTGGCAGGTTGTCACCTGAGGGTACAGCAGGGCCTCAGTGAGGCAGAGCCAGGGACTCAATTGGGGGGCACTGCCCAGCTGCTGCAAGATGCCACACTGCAAGGATTTTGTGCGTGGCAAACTTCCACATATGACAATAGGCAAAAAATTCATGTGCCACTGACGATGAAGGGCAGCCAACACCAGTTGCCCTTGTAGAAGGCACCTTGGTGCACAAGACAAGTACTTCTTTAGCAGAAGGCTATTGATAAGAAGTAAAGGCTGCACATGGTTACATAAGAATGCTGAGGCACAGGTATCTTTGTGTTTTACAAAAACAACATAACAGCCTCCAGGAGGACAACTAAAGGAAGTCACTCAGAGAAAGGGATTTCTTTGACTGAGCAAGAGCTCAAAACTCCACACCTAAATTTGGCCCTGGGAATAACAGCATCAACACTGTACTTAAGCAGTGCAAATGAGCAGACTATCTGGAAGCTAGTGTATATCAGCTTGTCACAGTAAATGGTAGAGTAGTTCAAAGCTGAGAAACAATCTCCAGTCATGTCTTCTGATTTAGACTGTCCTGATCCATTCCTGGTTTACACATAGCACAAAGTACCTTGATGAATATACATCAACCTGAACAAAGATCTGGGCTCAGCTCTTTTGCATGTGCTTTCTTCCTAAGTACGCTTCGACCCCAAGTCACAAAAAGATTGAGTGCAAGTGTCTTCTAAGAAATGATATAAACATTTTCATGCATAACACCTCTTGGAAAGTTCATTCTCTTTTCTTGAAGCTGTGATGGCTCTTCCCTTGCAGTCCGTCAGGTTTGCAACTGGAGTACTAAAAAACGTGTTCACAGGAGCAGTTAAATCCACTCATCAGATGCAGTACAGCGATTCTGGTCAAAGCTGACTGTGCCTCTGGAACTGACAGCCCGAACAATTCATCCTCTGTGATAGAAACAGATTGCTTTTTTTTGTGAGAACAGCTTCTTGCTCTGAACTACTGTCCAAATCCCAAACCTTTCATTCAGATTGCTCCAGAAACTATATCCCAGAGTGTCTTCCTGCAAGTTCTGTTGGCATTTCTTCCCTCCTTCTGTTGTTTCAAAATTCAGGGAGAGCAATTTTGACAGAACTACATTTAGATATTCTTCCAAACTACAGAAGTCATGCATCCATTATCCTGCATGTTAAAATCAACATGCTTGGCAATGTTCACCATCTTGTCCCAGAAAACTATTGTTCCATTTATCTATTTCTGCATTCTTATGCCAACCAAGAATTTTATCTTATTTACAGTAGACACATTTCCTTTTTATCTACTTTAAAGAGGTATTTTAAGCTCTTCCACACTGAAGTCCACTAGGAAAGTCCACAACACAGGATTTACTTTATTTTCAAAAAGTTTCTAAAAGTTGTGTTTTACATAACACTAAGAGCACTCATGACACTTCAGTTCAGTCGCATTTTCATGACTTTTTTTTCTTTTTTTGACCTGTCTTTATGAAGAAAAAATACCAAACTGTACTCTCTATGCAAGGATTCCTTGGAAAGCAGACTAAAATAGGGTAAAAGGCTTTCTCTGGTCCTTACCTCTCTTAAATAGAAGGGGAAAAAAAAAGGCTAAAAGGAATGCTAGTGATCTTAAGTAAGTCCCTGAATACCTATCAGAACAAAGAGTACCAAAGAGCCTTGTAGAAACATAATACTTCAATAAGAACGGAAGGAGCATATCAGTTTACGTTGTCTAGGTGTATGCAATTGAAAGTTGTCCCTAACATAAAAACTCATCTTTAAAACCTTCATTACTCCTCACTCAATAGAAAATTTGAAAAGCAGGTCAGGTATCCCATTTTCTTCTATTTAGTTGATATTTCTTGTTCAAAGATGTAACAAAAGAAAAGTTTGCTGTTACTAGAAATATTAAAAGGTCTCAGCATCTCTGCTTACATTGTCAGGGTCTGCAGCAGTAACATTCTCCTTAGCTTCTGAAGAACAATCCCTGAAATGCATAATTCCTGAACTGGACATGTTCTTTGACTTTTGTGGTTCCCAAGAAAGTTGGTGGGTTTTAGGTGTCTACAGCCCACAATACAGCCTGAGGCTGGGATACAGTGTTAGCAGTAGTAACCCATCACCTTTTGACAGCAGAGTGGGGGCAGGCTGCTCTGAGAAGCAGCCAGCATTTTCATTGCCTGTCCTTTACAGTAACCACATTCAATCTTCAAAAAAAAGAAAAAAAAAAAAAGGAAAACCTTACATATAACCTAGAGAGGCCAATTTTTTTTTGTTTTAAAAAAAAAGGAAAATAAAGAAAAAAGCTACTATTACCATCCCTAACATTTTCCATCTGGCCATGATGCTGAACAGAAATGCCATAGCAAAATCTGCTTTTCCTGTAGCTAATCAGCAAAGGCACTTATGCATCACAACTCAAAGCTGAAGACAAGATTTTCCTGGAATGGGACATTTTGCCGATCTCAGTCTTTCCTCTGGAATCTGCAACATTTCCTCTAATAAGAAACAGCCTCAGAATAAAGTTTGCGACAGCATTGGAGTAAACTGAGAGATGATGGGAAAGGCAGAGGAAAAGTATCCAGCTACTAAAAGACAAGCTCTAAGCTGATTCTTCTGTGTTTATGAAAAGAGCAAGCAAAAGCTGATGCTCCCCTAAGAAGGCACGAACTGTCATCACTGACCTTAGTGGGCAATTTGAGCATGTTGTTGCAACACAGCCTCCTGTGTCTCTCTCTGGCAGGAGAAAGACTGTTCATCATCTCGTGGCTTTAGCGGAACAAGACAAAGATCTCACCTCATTCCCCTGCCTTGATCAGAAGCCAGGAGGTGCAGCCTCAGCAACTGGCTCTTACTGGTACTGGATAGAACTAGGTCCTACATGCATACCTGTCTTTGAACAGGTACAGTGACGAGTGTGATCATGGAATTATTATGCCAAATACATATCAAGCAGGCCTACAAAACAGGATTTTTGCTTTACTGACACCTCATGAAGAGATTGCTTCGTCGGTAACAACATCCTATAACTGCGATCCTGCAGTCCTCAGCTCAAGCCAGGATCCTGTCTCTCATTTCCACTCATCCGACATTGCAAAGTGACTGGGGAGCCAGTCAATGAAAATCTCCCTGCCCTCTCCCACTCCCTGAAAAAAACTCAACAACCACAAAAAGTGCCCATACCCAAGCAAGAGTCCTACAACAAGGAGTGAAAAGCACACAAGCAGGGCTAGGATGACTTTACAGTCAGCAGCTCTTCCTTTTTCCCTTATATGATCACTCAGAGTAAGGTGTGTCCATCAGACAAACTCCTAAGTTACACAAATCCATCCTGCAACGGCCAGATCCTGAGTTAATTGACAAGGCTGAGGGCATAGAAAGGACAAAGCTTACATCTACTGCACCTCGAGCATACAGTAATGAAGAACCAAGTCTACAGGATCACATATGCTTGCTGTGGCTGTAGTTACAAGCTCCCCATAACATTGCCATGTGTTTGTCTCTTTGTAGAGACCGCTTAGGTAGGTTTCTCATAGCTCAGACAATGTTTACTGTTAGAAGCCTTGGGTATATGTGAGAAATCCTTTAAAGTCTTGCACAAAAGAATATTGAAGGTGAAAATATAGATTTACTTTTGAAAACTGTTTCCTTTCTCTATTTAAAAATAAAATAGAATAGGAAAATATTTTCTCATAGGCTTTACTAAACACAATATTGACTAAGAATCTTGCCTTGTGTATCTGTGAGGCAGAGTATGACCGAGCAGGCAGAAAATAATGTTTACGTTGTTCTATAGAAGTTTTTCCTTTTCATTGCTGGTATACAAAGGCTAAAGATAGTGAAGTGTAGCTGATAACTTGACATAAAATAGCTATTATTTTTTGAGTATTTGGGATTTCATCATGCACACTTGATGACAGAGCTGTATAAAATTCATAGCAAGAGAAAATCCTCTGCATTTTGCTAATAGCACCAGACCACTTGAAATACACAGGGGTCAGTTGTAACTGATGAGCTCCTATTTCTTTTAATATAGCAAAGTAAATCCCACACATTTGTAAAATCTACATTTCATAAAGTCAGAACAAATCAAAACGAGCCTTTGCTGTCCTCTGTCAGCTTTTTCCAATCCACTACTACTTTCTTTATCCTCCCTTCTTTCACAGATATGCGTGTTTTTCTCCTAAGAAATCTAGATTGAGAGCTTAAAATATCCCATATATTTGATTTTTTAAGAAGTAACTGAGGTTTCGGGCAGTGAAGTCGAGGGTGTAAATATATCAAACTCATGACCAGTCTACTCTTTCAATATTAAAACCATATCTTTAAAGTCCTTCACATGACTAAGCTGTAAATCCAAAATCTTGTTATAGACAGCCCTAGACTTCAAGCAGCAGAAGAATGCTGAGTGACAGTTTCTGTGCAACAATTCCACAAGTTGCACTACACAAGACAGTTGTTACTCAGACAACCAGCAGGGCTTTTACTACAGAGTACTTTAAAATGTATTGCAGTGATGAAGACAGAAACTCCTGGTCCTTGTCATACATTATTACACATTCAACTCATACAGAAATACATTTTCACAAATCCTGGTGCTAAGTTTACTCAAATAATATTTTCACTTGTAATCACATGAGCATCTTTCCTTTTCCACATCCCTTATTTCAGGCTGTGATCTTACTAGAAGCTTCAGGGCAGACAGAAACATAACCAACCCCAGAATTTAAATATCAATAGAACTCTTTCCAGAACCTGGTTAATATGAATTCTATGTAAATTCACTGAATTCAGTGGAAATAACATTTTATATGAGAATAACCACTCCAAGTAGTAAGGCAGACTCGTAAGCTCGGTCAAAAAGGGACCTCCTAAACCATTTCTTCCAATGACATCAAATGGGATGATACTCCTAACCCTTCACTTATATTACATTACATCTCATGTAAAAACTGTAATAATTTACTATTGCATGAAAGAAGTGTAAAATGCTTGTAAAACAGTTCTGCAAGGGAGGTTCAAGGTGATAAGGTTTTGAGTAAACCTAAATAACATTCAGCAATTAAAATAAGTGCAGAACATCCAGATAGAGGGAAGAATAGAATACATGGATATAGCATTCCTTTTAATAAAATAATCAAAATGAAACCTTCAAAACCAATCCTCTACATGAACAATTGTCTCTCTGGGGAAAGGGTAAGACTTTTAAAAAGAAACCCATGAAAAATGCAATTCATGACACAAATAGTGTTGCTTAATGAACTCAGATATTCTGAATAACATAGTTGTCCAAGAGCCTATCTAAATTAGAGCCAAATCACTAGCTGAATATCTGGCCAGAAAAGAAATAGAAGATTGTATTTTGAACTACTAGCATGTTGCTCAAAGATATGAGAGAGTATGCTAATATAGGACCCAAAACTTCCAGATGACAGCAAGGTCCCAAGTGAAAAAAAGGAGTCCCAGACTGGACTCAGCAGAAGATAGGAGCTCCTAAGCACAGAGTCCCAGTGTCAGTCCGTAACACACAATAAAGTAGCTGTAGCTGTGCCACTCCCATCTGCAGTGAGGGGCAGAGAAAGAGAGCCTATCCCATCGAACGGTGCTTCTCTGCAGCATGGAAGCAGGAGGTAGGAACACTAACAGCACATGTTGCGATGACAAACAGCTGGTGATAATCCCCCCAGCACAGCAGACACTAAATATCCCAGGGCTCTTCCTAGAGGCCCTTATATATTAAGCACCACGGGAAGGAACACTGTGATTGGTCCATCTGGGTCACCTCTCCTCCCCCATCTGTGCCAGGCAACCCCTGGTGCTCTAAAACCAGGATATGTGAATATTTGCCACCAGTATGATGCACAACCTTTTCACATCATTGTATGCAACTCACACATGATAGAGAACATGTTATTCTGCAAGTAGATTTTGTCTGATATAACAGTCAAGAATTTTTCTTAGGTCAAAGTAGTCTCTTACATTAAAAATTCTGCTACTGTATGTGCTATTTAGAAAAACAAAACAAATAAGAGAAACTACAGGGAAAAAAAAGAACAACAAACAAACCCGCAAAACATACAAAAACAAACACCAAAAACCCCCAATATCTGACTGGTGCTAGAGTTAAACAAAGTACAGTTACTGAATAAGCCCTTTGTAGACGGAGCCTTAATTTAAATCTGACCTCAGATTTTGATCACCTAAAGATGAACTCAGTATCTTACTGGGCTAAAAGGCACTCAACTTCTACTTTAAATCCTCTTATTTTGATTGGAAAGGAAAAAGGAAAGGAAAAAGCAAAAGCGTATGCATGAAAGATGTTAAGAAACTAAAATGTTTCAAGGGCAGACCGAAAGCTTAGCCCAAGAACAACTAAACAACAACACTTTAAGTAGCTTCACCCGAGTCACCCTTTATTTAGGGACTGTTACTAGTTTCCAGAAAAGATGCACTATATTGTGAAATCCTGTTAATTGTTCAACAAAGGCTATATCACATAAAGATTGTGCCTGAGGGAATAATTTGCAAAGATGTCAGACAGAAGAGATTTGGATCACCAGCTGGTAAGCTGAGCCTCATTAGTGTCCCTCTCTCCACTACTCCCGGTTCTGAGAAACTGGTCAAAACGCACTTGCATGAAGAATTTTTCTCCTCAGGGACAATGGTTTATACATCCACAGTTGATTTATGATCTATTTATAGACAGATATTGTAATACAGCTACCTCCACTGGAAGAGAAAGCAAAACTTTTTAAGGTAGCTGATGAGATTAAGGAGTGGCAAAGCTGAAAAAGGTTACCTTTCCTGACTTTTCATGCAGATTTAACTGCCTTAATGGATTCACAGGCTGTGGCAACTTTGCTATAACACTTAATCCCAGATTCCCTTACAATCAGAAGAGGAAACATCTTCCCACACTTACTGAAGAATTTACTGAGGGTACAAAGAGGAAAAAAACCAGAGAGGAATAGATGCAATAGAGTAGGAACCCAAATAACTAAGCGATAAGAACTGGCTGGTTAAACCATAAGCAGCTATAAAAGCAACTGGAGGGTGGGAATTATCTGCAGGAGTCTGAGGGAGGAACAAAAGTGTACAAAAAGGAATACAGATAGAACTTTAACAAGAAATAAGGCTGGAAATACAGAATAGTGAATTTCAGTAAGAACTCAATATTTGCAATTCTGTCTTCCTTGAGGTTGATTATAGGAGCAACTAAGGATCAAGTTCATCATTATATACAAAATGACATTAATTTAACAATCTTATATCTGAAACTGAGCTACATCTCCTTGCCCTTCTCTGTAATGATTATCTGAGAAATAAATGGGTCTTTCTATCCAGAAATAGCTCTCGCACAGTTAACCTTGTAGTCTCACCCTCCTCATGCAGCTTTTTGACCTCCACCCACCACTTAGTCCAAAGATTGCCCATTTAGCAGTCTGAAGGAGGACTGAAGGTACTGTCTGTAGCAAAAGGTACTATTCAAGATGAAAGGTTTGGGCAATCGAAGGAAGGGGAAGAAAAATAAAAAAACACCGATATAGGAAGTTAAAATTCTACTGTTGAGTCCAAGTTAATAATCTAGCCTTCAGGAGTGTATATCAAGTTGCATCGGGGGAGGTTTAGACTGGATATGAGGAAAAATTTCTTTTCTGTTAGGAAAAATTTCTTTACTGCAAGAGTGTTGAGGCATTGGAACAGGCTGCCCAGGGAAGTGGTGGGGTCACCATCGCTGGAGGTGTTCAAAAAACATGCAGACGTGGCACTTCAGGATATAGTTTAATAGATATGGTAGTGTTGGATTGACAGTTGGACTTAATGATCTTAGAGGTCTTTTCCAACCTCAGTGATTCTGTGATTCTATGATCCTATCACTGTAAAGAAAAGTAAATAAAATGTAAGAGTGTATATTGCATTGGGAGGTCAACTAATTAAATTTCCTTGTGTCTGGTATGTTTTCTGCATGGTTATAATTGTCAAGTGAAATTAATTCAGACTTCTTTTACCTCCAGTGTTTGCTGGAGTCTGTGCTGGTGCAATTATCTTTGTAGTGTGCTTTTCTTGCATGGCTTTTGTTATATATGTCCCTTGAAAGCCACAAGACAGCACTATCCTCTAGAAAAAAAAATAAAGAAAAAGAAGTATAATAAAGAAGCCTAAGCATTCTAGCATTGTTTACAAAATGTCCACATTCCACTTAATGCTCATAAGCTTTCTTGTAGCAGTAAAATATTTCTGGGCCCTGGCAGGGGTGATTTTTAATACAGAGCCAATTGTTAGCAAGAGTTAAATAAAACAGTCAAGCTTTCCATTTTCAAGGCAGGATCATAACATATACCAACACTGAATAAGTAGAGATATAGAGCAGGATCAAGGGCTAGATTTCTCAGAGGGTAGCATACAACTTGGAGGAGGTGTCAGCTAACCTTGGCTGAAGATATGGTCTAGAATTTAAAGATGAAAATTCTCTAACTTGGCAAATTTGCAGGCCCTAATCAGCAATGTTAAGTGAAAGCTGTCAGTGGTCTGTATGAAAGACAATGATCAGCATTTTATTTGTCAAAAGCATGCCTGTGGCTAAATCCTTGAGAAATTCTGCTACCAGTGGTAAGGTCAGAGAGTTCTGTAGCTCTGTCTAATATACCAGAAAGAATGATCTGCCTGGATATCTACAAGGACTTGAGAAGCATATGGCTATAGCAATTGCTGAATGCCAAATTAGGAGCTTCCAGAACATTTCAAATAGCTACAGAGACCTCTACTTACTTCCCTGTTCACCCTAAAGCTGTGCAACAGCAATACTGACAAAAGTTTATATCTGTCAACAGAAAATCTCCTGAAATCTCCCTTCCCATTACCAGTACCACAGCAGCACAGCTCTAAATGATTTATCTCCACCTGGGAAGACAACAGGCACACCTGACCCTCTGACTGAAAAACAGATTGCTCCTTATGGCACCTGTATGAAAAGAGATTTATTGTTCCAGGATGAGACCCGAATGCCCTACAGCAATGACACCTTTCTGTTTTCCTGCAATGATTACCAGTGCACACAGGCTAGTGCCTGCAAAGAGTAAGCTCCGAATCAGAGACCTCTCCCACAGACTGAATGGCAATGAGGTTTACTCATTTTTTCATTCTCCTATGTGAAACAAGGAAGTTGGTAGGCCCACAGCAATGGCAAGCTGACTCCAACTGACCAAAGGGGTATTCCAGACCATATGATGTCATGCTCAGCATCTGGAGGAAGAAGGAAGGGGAGGACATTGGGAGGGATAGCATTTATCTTCTCAAGTCTATCTCGCTGCTATACATGATGGAGTCCTGCTTTCCTGGAGATGGCCGAACACCTGCCTGCCCATGGGAAGTGGTGAAAGAATTCCCTATTTTGCTTTGCTTGCATGTACGGCTTTTGCTTTACCTACCAAATTGTCTTTATCTCAACACAGAAGTTTTCTTATTTTTACCCTTACGATTCTGAGTGAGTGAGCACCTGTGTAGGTAGGGCTCAGTTGTCTGCTGGCTTTAAACCATAATTGACTATTCAGAAAAGCACAACTGCATAACACTTGTATTTGTAGAACAAATGTATTGAAAGCTTTTAAGACCAGGTTGAAGGGGGCTCTGAGCAGCCTGATCTAGTGGGGGATGTCCGTGCCCATGGTGGGGCGGTTGGAACTAGATGATCTTTAAGGTCCCTTCCAATTTTGACAATTCTATGATTCTATGATTTCAATTCCCCTCACTCTTGACTTTATATTTTCCTTCTCTAACAGCAACAACAACAGTTCTGCTCTACACAGGCAAGACTTGACAAATTATTTTGTCAGGAATAAACAGTAAGTTGGACAAAATTTAAATGCCATTGTATCTTGAAAAGTGACTTGAAAGTAATGTTATGGCGTTCTGTGTATAATACACCCTGTTAGTTGCATACCAGATTTCCTCAGCTATTTACTTTGGCAGACCTGAAATGCACTTTGGGCTCTTTACTAAATCCCCACCCATTCAATAAGGGATGTTCTCCCCTAGCCCTCAGCTACACCACACAGCCCCACAGCTTCCTCTGGGGATTGAATTTCTACCTTTATATTTGGCGTGGATGAAGTTCATTCTTTAGGAGTTACATTGGCTTTGTATAATGAGCAGTTAAACCATTGTTTGTTTTGTAGGAACTAGGGCTCCAGAGAATTTCCATACAATTTAGATCTGCATGTTTTGTTGTGGCTTTTTTTGTTGTTGTTTTAAAAAGTAAGTAGATACATTAACATGCCTCACTATTTCAGTAACACATGCAATATACATTGCTTTCAAGATCTACACATCTCTGATTGCAACTGAACTTGACCCTAAAAATTATTCCACAGTAGTGCTTGAGAATTAAAAGGAATACCTAAGAGCTTGTTTTGTAAGTAGCTCTGATTAATTCTACCACCTGTGTTGGACAGTTATGCTTTTAGCTCACAATCATGAAGCCTCCCTTAAGAACTTTCAGCTCAGCATAACTTTAAGCATAAATCACTAGAATCAGTAGACCTAAACGGTCTTCCATAGTACAGATGTTTTTCCACAATTAAACTTTGGCTATATTGCTCTTGAATATAAGAGATATAATAACTAAAGACAGCAGTATGAAAGGAAAATGAGACAAATGCAGAAATACAAGGGTAAAGTTCTTCACGGAAAAAACATTTCCAACTTCACATTGAAAATTCTTGAAAAGAACCGACAAGAACGTTATATTTCTCATGGGATCATGGAGTAGTCAGCACTGAAAGCTAGTCTGATATTAACAACATTCTACTCAAGCACATCAAAACAATTTTCTTTCATATGTTCATAGTGCTCAAGTTTATTGTGATTGCTTTTACTAATTTAAGAAAAGGACTGCAGTAGACCTTTTATAAACATATCACTCTTTACACTTATTCCTCTTCAGACTCGCATGACTTGGTGTAGCTTTTACAAAAAATGCAAACAGCTGCAAGGCCTGGAAAAGCAACTTTAAAACCAACAAATTCTTAACTGCATAAAGCAATTCAAAATGGCATTCTGTAAGAGAAGAAAAAAGGGAGTCCTGTCTTATTAAAAGCTAATATTAGAGCATTATCTTTTCCCTCTTGCTCAGTCTAAGCATGCAATCAAAATATTTTGGTTTTCTTTATAGTTATTGGGTGGTATCAGAAAAGAATCTTCAGTTACAGTTATTTGGACTCAAGATATTATAAGACTGATAAAAGTTAATTGTTCAAACACCATAACTCTATTCTCAAAATAGAAAAAAGGAAATTCTAGATATACAAAACATTCAACAATCAGTCATTAAATGGGGAAGCAGTGTTTTGAGCAAATGATGTCTGCAAAGCATTCGATTTTGCAGCACTATTCACTGGAGCCCCAATGTAACAAACTTGGAAAAAACCAAAACGTTATTTCAACTGAATACCCTCCTTCCTCCACACATCTATGATTGTGTCAATGCCTTCTTCTCTTGCCATCTCTGTAGTTACCTACACAGATTTAAGCAGACATAGTACAGCATATTTCCATGTAGAACATCTGATTTTAAGTGCTAGGAATTTTAAGACTAGGAGCTTAAAAGAATTTAAAGTAACAAACTTTCTACCTCACATTCATAGTTTATGCTATTCTCTCTGTAATGAAACATTAACATGAACTCACTCAGCTGTAGAGCAATCAAAGAAGTTTTATAAAAAAGAGGCAGATCCCTTTCTAGAGAGGTGAACTACAAATGAACTTAGAACTAACTCAATTACATTAGCAGCAAAACATACTGATGAGATACTCAAGGTTTAAAAGTAAACTCATCATGCTACCGAAAAGCTCATTGGTTGTTTTTTTTTTCAGCTTCACATTTCCACAACACCTCCTCTGTGAATGTAAACCCAGTTTGGGTACAACCAACATCTGTGCTCGCACCATGCTAACAGCCCTCTAAATCTTGCTTTGTAACACCAAGGAACAGCAGGTTTTCAATACGGAGCAGAACATCTTCCAAATCTCTGTGTATGCACATAAGCAGTTCTCCCAGTACTAGAGACCATTACTGTAGACCAGGAGATGAAGTGGTCATCTAGACTTAAGGTACTGAAATACCTGGTTTTGGGAGAACGTTGGATTTCCAGAGTAAAAGTAGGAAGCTGCAATCAGCACCCAATCTATGCTAATATGTCATTTTAGAAGACCAAGCCAAATAAATGAAGGAATAAGCTTGTTTGCTTTGTAGCAAACCAGCAGGAAATTGGTGTGTCTGAACTTTTAGTCACTTCCTAGAAGTCAGGATTGGATGAATCTTTTTCTTTAATCAGACAGCTAAAAGCCTCCAGACCAAACCAAACCAAAATAGAAATAATTTTTTGAACTACAGGAACTGGGAAAGAAAGAGAGGACACTGCCATGGAGTTGTTCAGCCAGAAGAGAAGGCTCCAGAG
Source organism: Apaloderma vittatum (assembly GCF_000703405.1). Taxonomy (NCBI): domain Eukaryota; kingdom Metazoa; phylum Chordata; class Aves; order Trogoniformes; family Trogonidae; genus Apaloderma; species Apaloderma vittatum. The sequence continues at coordinate 99,773 of NW_009694110.1, forward strand.
GAGACCTTATAGCAGCCTGTCAGTATCTATAAGAAAGCCAGGGAGGGACTGTTCACAAGGGTACATAGGGATAGGATGAGGGACAATGGCTTTAAACTAGAACAGGGTAGATTTAGATTAGACATTAGGAAGAAGTTCTTTACTATGAGGGTGGTGAGGCAGTGGAACAGGCTGTCCAGAGAGACAGTGGAGACTCCATCCCTGCCAGTGTTCAAGGCCAGGATGAGTGAGGCTTTGAGCAACCTGATCTAGTGGGAGATTAAAATGATGTCTAAGGTCCCTTCTAGACTAGACCATTCCATGATTCTACAATTCTATGTCCCTGTGCATGGCAGGTGGGTATGAACTAGATCATCTTTAAGGTCCCTTCCAACTTAAGCCATTCAATGAAAGCCTCTATGGCTCATCATTTATATAACAGCTGTTTCCAAATACTTTCGATCAAAAAGACCACAGTCAACCTTTATCTTGCCAATAGCCAACACGCTGTTAACACTCACCTAGTTCCCACTTAAGCATTTTTTCTCTTTGGTATTCTGCATTTTTATTTTTTTCATGAAAATCACAGAAGCAATGTGCAAATCTGAAAAAAATCTGAATCAAACTAGAAATGAGGCTTTCCTAATCCCAGCCTAGAAGCCTTACTTTAAGGATTTTCTTCTTTCTCCAGTTCTGCTCAAAAGACTTTCTACAGAAAGCAGCTTGTATCTCTCACATCTCTTGAGCAATTTGGTCCAGTTTCTTGCTGGAGGGGGAAAAGCCCCCAAAATTTCCAGGGCTGGGTTTTTAACATGGGCCACACTGCAACACTGACACCAGCCAACATTGTTCTTGCTTTAGTTACGAGCTCAGCGGGCCCTACACTCTTCTTATTCTGATTGCAAGTGCAGTGGCCTGGGACAATCTGGTTCCTTCTGACCTTGCTTATCGAGGCAGTGAGTTGAGACAACCTGCTATCTTTTTGTCTTGGTGCAAATACAATGAGTTGGGATGATTATGTACTCCCTAACTGCACCTGGAAACCCTGGTCCTTGGAAAACATATTAAGATCCCTGCTGCCCACATCACAAGCCCACTCTGAAAGTTGCCAAGATCTCCTGAGAGGAACTGCGGACACAGTGGAGAAACACTGACCAAAGTCAACCATCTTGTGACCCTATAAATAGCCCTTCAGAGCTCTCTGGGATCACAGCAGGCTGCTACTCTGAATTTCGAGACATGATCAGCACAGATGAAGGAATTACAGTAACTTACTGTAATTTGATTTTACAATGAAAGATTGAAAGAGTAATTCACCATAATTTGATCTTGCAACATTCAAAGATCATTGGGCACCAAAATCTACTATAATCTGCAGAGAAGGAAACACCATAAACACAAGTTAACCTCTATGTCTGCATACATGACATGCTGTTTAGAAACCTTGTTGAATCTTTAACTATATTGCTGTGTTTGATTATAACGAATTGCTGATTATTGACTCCTTAAGTCTTGCTAGAAAAACATACAAACTTATTTTGTGATTTGTTATGTTAGTGTTAATGAACTTGAAATTGCTATTATTCCAAACAAGAAAAACTCTGACCCAATTCTGACTTCATCTCTCCTTTCTCTGTATAAATTATTTCTCCTGATCCTCATTTAAAATCACTCCAACACAATTCCAACCTTTCTATGTTCCTTCCATACAGTATTAGTGAACCTTGCCATCAAACTCTCTTAAGTTATGCTTTTACAAATTTATATTCATTTTTCTCCTATCTTTGACAGTGATTCTTCAAGTGACCTAAATCTCTACTCCATGACAAAAACACATTGCAGAATCAAGAGGTGAGACACCAAATCTTAGGCATATCTTATACCATCAAGTATGCCATCTTTGCATCAAACTGACAAATGCAGAGTATGGCCCAGTCCTGCGCATCAGGAGAGTGGAGCAAATCATGGCAGGGACCAAGTGGTGCAGGGCTGCCCTTTCTCCCTCAGCTGCAACCACCGCAGGCTACACCTACTCCCACAGGTTCCTGTGTGGAAGCGAAAAGGTCAGAATCAGGCAGGCATCAAGACTGAGGCAGAAGGAACAGCAGTTTCCTTCCCAGAGTCACACAGCCAAAGTGACAAGTTATAGGCCAATTTCTTTTTTTTCAGTGTAGCTGAGCCCTCTAGTCAAGAAAATAATCCTCCATCTTTTGTCCCTTTCTTTGTAAAGCCTTTTGATGTCTCTTGAATGCAATGCCAAGCACGGCCCTTAATCACAACCCTTTTAAATTTCTTTCTACTGAAACCCAAAGCAGAATCTAAAGTGAATCTATTACAAACTATCTCCCTTTGAAGAAGGTTCGAGATAATGTTGATTATTATACAATTGTCTGAGTCTGCTAGTGACTAGTAAATGGAAAATTCTTCACTGCTTTCTAAGCTTTCACAGGTAGGTAACAGAGATAAAGCTTAAAAGTAACATAATTATGAGCAAGACTGTACCTTGACTAACAAAATACTGCATAGATCTAGCCACATTTCTATTTGGGGGGAGGGGTGTTTGAGGTGGGTGGGGGGTTTAAGCCTTCTTTTCTTGAGGAAAACAGCTTTTTCAGATGGCTACTAACTAAATAATGGAGATAATCAACTACGTACTTTGTCCAATTTAAAATGTTATACCTAGTTTTGAAAAAGCAGAAAGCAAGGAAAAATTATGAGAAGACAATTAGACTAACCTGTTAAGGGCAACTGTTAGGGCCAATCTTTTCAAAGGTCCCTTGACCTCAAGAGCACTGATTTCAAGGGATACATACAAACTTAAATATCTTTTAAAAAACTAAGATCAAAACAACCATTTTAGAGACAACCTCAGAAGGTTCAGGAATACATCAGTAAGGTGAACAACAGAAATGCTCTTCATTAATAAAGTTGTGATTCTGCAGTAACTACGCTGAGTTCAACAGTTGGTTTTACTTCAGCATGAATGTGACAGAGCAGATGCTGATACTTTTCCGGACATCTACTGTATATGGCCCTCAAACAAGCCTTAAAACATTTGGGGGTGGAGGAAATCCTTCCCTACAAGTGCTTCCTTCTACACTAACGAGGAGACCAAGGGTTTCCATACAGCAGCACTAGTTAAAGTTATCCTGAAAGATAGTTTGGGGGAGAGGGTGGTGGCAGGGAGGGCATAAACCCCCATGGTGACGGTATAATACTTGCTCTTACAGCTTGTACTCTGAAGCTCTGACTGGTGGAGGAACAAGGAAACAGAAATTAAGCACAGAAACAGTAAAAACTCCGATATGAGGCTTTCTGGGAAAGCTTTATGGGGTGCAAGAGTTGGTTGGCTGAAGCAATATTACAGGGCCTGAACAGGAGAAGCAATTCTGAGAACAATGTAGGTGAGTGACCTCCAAGAAAATAAGCCAGAGGCTCAGAGAAGACCCCCTCTGCTCCCATTAGGTGACCCAAGAGGATAGGGCTCATGCCCAGTAGCTACCACAACACCAAAAAGTACAAGATCCCCATGTAGCTGCAGTGCTAGAATGAAATCAGAGTTGAAGTCTCCTTAACCCCTCGCAGACAAGAGGCTTGTGCAGGAGCTAGGCTGTGAAGCCACTGAGAATCAGTAGTGAAGTCTAGACCCACACTGAAAATACAGCAATTTATAAACACAAAATAATGGCACAACAAGTGTCCAGCAAATAGAATATGAAGTTGGAGAGGTTTGGATTTGTGTGCTTTTACTTATGAAGGTATCAGCAGAGTCTCTTCCCTGAAAGAATGAAATCTGAAATATAGGAGGCATTTAAATGGCTCTGGTTGTGTAGCTCTGGAATACGTCCTGTGCTAAGCAAAGCTTAGACAGGCCAGCCACTTGAAGCCACTGTCTCATCATATTGTGTCATTCCTAGTTGCAGCCAGAATGAGAATGTACGGAGAAATATGACAGAGGAAATGAAACCCACAAGCACAATTGTCCCTCAGATCCTCTGCAGATGCAAGGTGAGTCACTTCATAGGATCAGAGAGTCCTGTCAGACTTGCTCCATCTGTACAACTTCTGTTCCAGGAGCTTCTCAGCATAAAGATATAATTTTCTGCGCAGTTTCTAACAAATTATGAAAGACAGGATCATTTTCTACAAGATTAACCTAACAGCAAAAATGTGGACTAACAGTAGACATGCACAAACAAGTGTATTGTGCTAATCACAAGCAGATTGATAGCTATGAAGCACCAGAAAGAGACAATCAGGGGACAAAAAAAGAATCCATAACATGAAGAAGTACTACATCTGCTTTGATAAAAACTGGTTTAGAGTACATAATAGACTCTTAGGAAGCAGCGCACACTACTGTATATTTTGGAAATAGAAGGGCTGACACTTTTTCACAGAGGCCAACCATCCATTTAGCAAGCGAGACCACTGCAACACTGAACACAATGCTGGGTCAACCTGGTACATTATTAATACCATAAATGGTTTCCAGACAGGTTAACACAAAGCAGTAAAATCACTTCGCTGGAGCCACTCTGAATGATTACATTAAAACCTCTAATCACGCAAATCTGAGACTTGTGGATGAACCGGAAACTTTTTTAGAGCCACTTTTTTAGACATCATGTCTTAAATTTCAAGGAGACACTGACGGCTGGTCAAAAATAAACATAGTTTTCACATTAACAAAAATTATCTTTATATTTCAACTTATCATTATCATATGACAGCAAAAATGAAGCACAACACTAGTCTAGCCACTAAGAAAAAGAGGATACAGAAAAAATAGTGTTGGTCATTCAGATAGTATTTTAAAATCAAGTTCTGATCACCACGCTATTAAAGGAAAGCTGACCTCTTCCTGATTAGCAATCTAAAAGCAGGCACTTTTCAGCAGGTATGGTTGTCCCACACTTAATTTTGAACAAGTTTGAACTGTACAATCTGTGCAACTGTCATGTAAGAAGGGAAAGTGCCTTTTGCTCTGGGAATTCACTTTTTGCACTGAAAGGTATTCAGTACTTGCCACTAAATTCTACCCTTTCAGAGCATGAATGATGGAGACAGAAGTTTACATCCTACTCAGAAATTAAATCTATGTTGACTGTCAGCAAAAACTACTCTTTATGCCCAGTAAGGTCTGGGAGAATCTTAATCAAACAATAGGAAAAAAGCCTAGCAAAGGAGCACTTATACCTTGGCTCCTCTCTACGTGATGGGTCAGGAAGAGTCCAGTAAGACTCTAGACAAATTAACCCAGCAGAAAGTACTGAAAAAACATCACTACATACCATATGCATTTGAGCAGAGCAATTGTCTTTGAATTTAGAAACTAGTCTTTCAGGATGTAATTTTCATAGTGTATTTCAAGCACAAGTGTCATTTATCCTGGCTGAATTGTGTACATTTAGTGGCCTTTTTCTAATGTGTCTGATAATTGACATAAAATTATACCAGTGAGCTGAATGATATGGCAATTTTTATAACATTTTATAAATTACATTTTGAGATTCAGATAGAAAAAAAATCCCACACTTTTTTTTTTCATGCTTGAAATAATTCAGAGTTGCTTTCCTGGACAAGAGTGCCCACTGTCTGTCTCTTTCTCAAGTGACTCCAAAGTATCCTGAAAGCCTTCCTTAAAATAGTTTAAAGTACGGTAAGTACAAAAAAGAATATATTTTCTTAAAACATATCCTTATTTTCCTTCCCAGATTCAAAGTGGAGATATCTTGAAATAAACCATACGATGAAGATTTTGGCTCAGTTTACACCACCCTACACACTTAACTCAGTCATTTTTCAGGACTGGGCACTATGAAGGGAGAATTTAAGATAGAGTGTGGTAAAACAGAAACTAGTTATCCTGTTGAAAGATCTGGAGGGAATCACAGCTGTAAGGAACTGTATAATCATCGACATTTTCTGTGTAGAGACAGTATTCAGAAAATAAAGGCATGTTACATACATATCTTCCTTGTTTCCGAGCATTAACAATTTCACTGTTGGTTTTGTTTCTAGATTCATAACATCAACACTTTGCATTTGTAGAGGCAATATTGTGGATATTAATTGTAAGGAAGAGACAGCATTCAGGAGAAGTTCACTTTATGCTGTGGGCTGCTAGATTTTGGCAACACTTTCTACACCTATAAAAATTACCATAACTTGCCTCTTGCATAATTCATCCAAGGTTGGAAAACAGAATCAGTGGATGATGGCAAGAGTACAAATGAGGTTATTTTTCTTGTGATTTCCTGATTTCTTTATATAAAAAGGAGACATAAGGGGAGAAGGAAGAAATAAAAGAAAAAATACAAAAAAAGCTAAATACCACACAAACTAGAAACAAGTAGGCCATTTCTCAATAAAATAATAAATATTAGCAGATTTGAAAGATGATGTGGTTTCCATCAGGTCATGTTGCTGACACATTTTAGAAGGCCCAAAGCACTGGTGGTGGATTACAGGTCCTCTGCTTTGAATAGAGTACGAAGGCTATGCAAAACCAGGAAATTACCATCAATTCTGTTTTCCACCCATTTTCCATTTGTGTGGAATGAACAGGTAGCCCAAATCAGCTCTGCAGCAAACCAGAGTATGAATCACAAAAGATACCATTAAAAGGCACATTAATTGGTAGTTTAACAATCCAGTTGGTCCTTACCCAAATGGACAGATTTACATATGCTTTTAAACTTTAGTAGCATGCCCCTTTGGGTACAATATGTAAGGCAGCCTGAAGAACTTACCGTTGCAGTGCATTGTGCTGTGTCTACTCAGAGGGTTCGTAGCCAAACTTTTAATATCCGGTATTTGTATTAACACAAAACCAGAGGTTACTCTCTCTGCTACTACCCTATACTGTAGGAACCATAAATGTTTAAAAGCTATTAATGGAAGATTTTTTCAGAGCAATCCCCAAAGCAGTACACAGTATGTGTTAGTGTTGGGACAACTTTCTGCATAGATGGAATATTTGTAGAGAAACTGTTTTACATTTAAACTAATCTACACCCAGGCTGGCTTAGAGATATCATCACACCCTAAGAATGTATTAAAAGGCCCCTAAATATCATCTTTCCC
>NW_009694110.1:106871-121205 GCF_000703405.1 Apaloderma vittatum
GTGTGTTTCATCCTTGCAACCTGATCTCTAAGAAAAGTAGTCTTTCCTTACTGGTGATCTTCACTTTTTCCTTCAGTTAAATAGCATGGAAAGAGCAGTGAAAGAATTATTCTTACTGTAAAGATGTTTGATACATGGAGTACAGTTCAGAGACTGAAGTTTATTTCCTAGCCCTAGCAATCAGAGCAATAAAGGCTGTGAGGGTCAACAAAACCCAAGACCCAAGTCTAATTTCACTTGCTCCACTTCGATAAAGGTATAGTTCCATCTCTCTGTCTCCCAATTTATTTCACTGTTGAAATAAAACTGACTGCAGAAAAAAAAAACCATAGAGACTATAAAGAAAACTAGCCATTGTAAGAGAAAACAAATAGTTGAGAAATTATCTCTGATGTAATTTTAAATGACTGAGAAAAATCAGATCTCTGCTTGAAGTCAACTGGACAGACACATAAGTCATAACTGAGAAGATCCTAAGCATACGTGTTTGGCTAAGGATGGGTTAGTAAGTTCATGTAACACTTGTGGCTAAATAAATTACAGACAACATTTGCTGTTCCTTTCTCAGTCTTGGAGAGGCAAGAACTCTGTTTCAAAAGATGCAGAGGGCTTCATACAACATTTCACACTGATACCCTTTCAAAAGACCTCATGGAATAACTCCACTGCTTGCTCTGTTGCAAAAGGATGATGACAAACTGTACAAAAACTTCCCTAAAAAAGTTACCTAGCAAAATTTGGCTGGCTTGGGAGGACTAGTTTAGGAGACAGGAATCTCTGTTGGTGTGTGAAGTCTACTGCAATGTTAATTACTTGCTAGGTCTGTATAGTGGAGGGAAATATATTGACTCTCAAAGTTTTTGTATTCCAAAGCCAAACCAACATAATTTCAGCACAGGCAGAATCTCTAGTTTTAAAAGGCTTGTTCCTTCACTGTTTCTGAGTCACGTTATTATGAAATGGCTTTCCACATATAGAATTTTGAAAGCATTCATCAAATGCACAATGAGTGTCAGATTTAGTATACGAGTGAATTAGTTATTCATCAGTGGAGAAGGCTTTTCCAATCAAAACCTTTTGTCCATCTCTTCCTATAATGAGCATAATGGGCTACTTTTCTTTCCAGCTCATCCTGCTCCTACTTCCTCCTAACCCTTGGCAGAATTGACTGTGATGCTAGTATGGAGAGCTCTGAAGATTATGACATCTGGGAAAACCTGAAAAGCAGAGGGAGATGGAAATAAATAACAACAGCAGCTGCATCCCATTCAGCTGGCTTGTCAAAGTACATCCTGACTGGAATAAATTACATCTCAGCCTCTGAACACTGGAGGGGAAAGAAGGTGTTTACAACATAACACCTAGTTGGATCAATTCCAGACTGTGACACATGTCACTCAAACTTGCCTTGATGGAGTTAAGCACAGGTTTCTTTCTGAAGTTGAAATCAGCGCAGTAGCATTAAGATGTTGATCTTCATTTTGAATGACAGCTTCACTACAGTAGCACATAATCAACATAACCTTGTAAAGAAAGCAAGATTCTGTTGATGCAAGAGTCAGATACATCTTGAGAAAATGTGTTAATGTCTTAAAACTGAATAAGGCCTACAGAAAAATTATAAAATTCCCCAGTTAAGACACCACTTACATTTTCCTCAACTTCTATAAAATGGTCACTCTTTGGGGAATGGCTTTTGGAAAACAAGCTAACAAAAAAAAGTTAGAACATAAATTCTGCCATTGTTAGTAAAAGCAATTCAAAGCCAGACTCTGGATCCAAGTAGCTTTAGTGAGATCCAGTTACGAGTTTTCAGTGCAAGTTTCTCTCCCCCTTACTGCAAAATGACAACTGAATCTTCTTAATTGCCAAACCAAAACTAAGAATAGACTAGAAGTTAAAGCCAGAGGCTGCCATGCTACGGGAATTTAACATACTATAGCTAAATGCAGAGTTCTTGCATCTTTCTTAGCTATGTGTTGGGCCTTTGCTGATCAGAAAAAAGGTAGAGCCTTCCTGAATATACAACACACATCTATGTCACATGGGCAGAAGGACAAATAGAATCTCAAGATAAACAGGTGTTCCACATCTCCAGCTCTTGGTTCTAGGATCATATCAGAGTATCAACCATAACAAACTCAGCAGCGGTCAAGGATAATCTCTGCACAAGTTGCCTCTACTTTGCACAAAGACCTCAGTCATGATCAGCAATAAAATAAAAATTTAAAAAAAAAATTATCATGTTACAGCATTACAAACATATATGCTTTTTTTTTTCTTTAGTGCAATAAGGATTTACACAGTATATACTTTGGGTATTTTATAGTCACCCTGAATAGCTGCTCCCCAAGAAAAATACCATTTCTAATGGCAGATAATTTTAAAGTTGGAGAGGAGAGGAAAGAATGCCATGGAAACTTAATTTCACTAGATTTATAGCACAACTGCACTAAGATTATAACATTAACCAAAGATGATGTAACAAAACAGACGATCAGGTTATAACCTCAAATTACTGGAATTTACATACATTTATCAAACAACATGAGCCAACACTTCTTCTCTATGCCCTCATGAGACATTTATCTGGTAATTTCTGGCCCCAAATAAAATTTGCTGGAGCATGTGTACAAAGGGGACATTAAGCAAGTGCAATTTAGTGACATAGATAAAAAAAAAAAAAAGATTTTTTTTTCTTTTACATTATTTAATTTCCTAATGGCAGAATTTTAATACTAATGATTATTTGTGCTAGGGTGGCAGCCTGTACAAAGCCCAACCTCAGTTTTTAATGGCAGTTCATGCCCAAGACTGCCATCTTTCAGCAGTGCACAGCCCAGCTGGCTGTTTTCCCTAACCTCCTTCCCAATAGGTAGTTAAGATTATGCAGTCACAAGTGGTTTTGTGCTTACTCAGTTTCCAGAAGGCAGTATCTGCTAAGTAGGGATAGTGAAAGAACAGTGGTTCTTGAATGCAAAGCTGAACATTTTATGACATGTAGTTTACTATTCATGTCTATTAGTGCTAGATGGAAATGGAACTGTGGCTAATTATATCGAGTTTATAAGAGACTAAATGGTTTGGTGAAAGTCCTAGCTACGATTTAACATATAAAATTTATTTTTCTTTCCAAAGCATTGTAAAAACCATAAATGTAGAAGGGCTTATGTTACTGGTAATTGCAATCTACTGTTGCAAACTTTTTGAATATTAGCACTCAAGTTGTCATGATCAGTTTTCAATGTTCAGCTGTCACCAGCCCTTTCAATTCAGCACTCAACTACTCCAGAAACGATAATTCCTCTCAGTTTACCACATCAAATGACAGGTTATAGCAATTACACTCCTGTCTCCCCCTCTCTCAGATTCACTCACATCAGCTTAATAGTCAACCTCCCACCCTCTTTCTGGACCCCAAGCATTATCAGGAGTACAAATAAACCCCCCTGACCTAACCCTTTTGCTTCACTTTCATCATTGGGTTGCTTGCTTCATTTACAGATAGGCAGCTGAATAAATGTATTGAGCTGTCTGCATTTAAGCAGAAAATGACACTGATTGTCACTAAATATAATGAGTGCCGTATGTATGTTTCATTGGAACTACAAGCTCAAATTAGCCTGTCAGAATTTGACTGTACCCTGATGCCAGCCTGTCAAGTGACACAATTAGCTCAAGAGAATAAAGAAAAGGCTTGTCAAAGCCATCAAGCCTTTCCACTTGCTCAAGTCCCATCCCTTTGCTCGCTGCCTTTTATTAAATCTAAACGCATTTTGTATTTGCAGATAGGTAGATGCTGTCTCTTTGCTCTCTCTTCACCACTATACTCTTGCTAAAACTCCGTTAAATCTGTTGAGAGGAAAAGGAAGTAATTTTCTTACAGGTCCCTAAAGTCTATCTTTATTACAGTGAAAGGAAATGTTTACCTGCTGATAAAACCTTATCAGTGGGTCAACTTTGCTTTTCTTGCAGAACACTAAAAAGCATTAGAATAGTACTGAATTTAGAGATGAACTGAAAGAGCAAAGACTTCAAGCAGAAGAGCTGTCTTCCTTATAATTCTTTCTTTCCCCACCAACACATACCGAGGCAAAGAATTTCTTGTTGCAGACATCGTCAAGACTAGCAGAAAAAACAGGAAAATCAAGCTCAGAATTGTTATCAGTTGCCTCAAGGGCACAGCCGTGCCTAATGCAAACTGCAAACTCACTAATCCCTAGCATGTCCAAAACTGACTCAGAGGCTGGCAACTCCGAGCTGCAGTTGGATCTACAAAGCAAACAGCTTTTTCAGACCGCTCCTTAGCAACAGCGCTGGTGCCTTTTCCCAAGGACCCCCTCCCAGCTCCTTCCCAGCTCTCAACCCCTTTTAGCCCTGACTCTGCACCACCTCTTTGTTATGCCAAAGACTCTGATGGCACCAGCTTATTAGCAAGGAGGGGACACAAAAAAAAAACTTTTAAAAAGAAGATGGAATAATCTATACCCCCTTAACCACACTCACTGCTGGTAGTGCTGAAGTGCTTTGGAAGCTCCCTTGAGTTGCCTAGTGTCTCCAAGGGGGTAAGGAAGTGGTATCTGTGTCCTGCTCTTTCTGTGCCAGTTGGATCACAATCCAGCAATGCTAGTTTCTATACCGGTCTTGTAGCTTGGCAGAAGATGCTTTCCAAACAATTACACACCTCACAGAACTTTCCTGAGGATTATGCTCTTATCACTGTATTTGGAATGGTTTCCTTTAAAGAAAGAAACACCCCAAATTTGCCAGCTTGCAGCCACATCCATCAGAATCTAAGCATTAAAAAACAAATTGATTTCGTTAAGGAAATAAAATCAATCTTCTAGCTCCAAGACTGAAAAACAGATTATATATAAAACACAGCCCCTAGCACGATGATCCAAGATTGTGCTTACAAGAAGCACAGTCTTAACTCTCACACCTAAATTCGCACAATGCCAGGCTTGAGGTCTTTGCAAAATAATCTAACAGTTGTTTTGAGAACCGCGTATCAAAGAGGTCGCGCTAGCTCACACACCATATGAAGTGCTGGTGCAGGACACTACTTGCCAGCAGAGACCAGCCTGACATTTTAATGGCACGCCAACTGGTGTAGTAAGAGAGCAGCTTGTCTAAACTGATACCCTAAACTAGTAGTCAGTGCTCTCAGCCTCCCCACTTGCGGCTTGGCTTCACCACAGAGAAGGAATACTCTGGCAAGTCTGGGCTCAGTGACTACCTCAGCTTCCCACTAGCCCATTCGCTGAATCACTGGCCCCGCAATAGCAGAGCGGGGCATGTGGCAGCACTTCCACTGCCCCAGTTCGGCAGCTCAGCATGCCAGCATGGGCCCACAGTCCTCAACAGGTTCTCGCTGGCCTGGTGAAGGTATGTAGAGGAATGAAAGGTACTACAGATCTACGTATAGCCCATAGACATCTTTGGGAATCCAGGAAGAAAGCTGAGAAAGAACCAAGTCACCTCCTCAGCTATCCTCCGGTTCTATGACCAAAAGGAGGTGGGAAGTGTTGGCACTGAACTGCTTGCTTTGCATTTCAGAGTGCCAGCTGATCACACACACAGCTTTACTCAGAGTCTAGCGAGTTTCCATCCCCTTCGTGTTCTGACACAAAATACTACCAAGAGCAACTAAGCACACATAAGGTAAAGATGAGTTTGCCTCATATTGATGGCCTCGCTTGACACATATTGTGTGCTAACCTTTCAAATTAGACAGTTTTCCCAAGTCAAGTCTATTCTCGTGGCTGTTACCACTAAACTCTCCTTATAGGGGATACTTATACCTCATGGTCTCTACACAACTCTTACTTGAATTCCTTATTTACTTGTTTATTAGACAATTTAGCAAGTCTTTGTCTTTGATGCTGACAGACGTGGCCTTTGGAATTTCAGTTAAGTGAAGGTACCATTTGGCAGCTATCATGCAAGAAGCTTTTACCCATATCCCTCTACTTCATAAGTACTTTTCATAAATATGATGCCTCAGAGAAGAATTCACCCCATTTACCATGTGTACGTTATTTAATCAAAGGTTTCATCAGAAGAAAGGGAATAAATGAATTGGTGAAGCATCTAGGACTCTTTCCATACTTTCAACTTGTCTGAAGAGGAGGAAAAGATAAACAGGAAAGAAACAGAGAAGGGAAGATAAAAGTCGTGCAAAAATTTCAGAAAGGAATAAGATAGGAGCGTCCAGTATCTTAACACTGTTTTGGGATACTTAGACTCCCTGATGATATCAGTAGTTGACATCAGTGTGTATCAGTGAAATATTGCAGAGTATCTACGTGCTACTGAGGGAGGAGTGGACTAATTTAACTGATAAAGCAGCAGTCACCTCTTGCAGGACTTTTATTCACTTCAGATATCATTGTTTTGCACTTGAAACATCTTTTCACTCAAAGATAAAGCATTAGTTCTTAATTCTGCTAAAGACAAGACTCACATATATATATGAGACTGAGAACGTGTCATCGAGCTCAATCTATATTATATCTATGCATCGCCTAGTTTAGAACCAATATTTCTGCACTTTAACAGTTAACAATTGCTCAGATTAAAGGCTTCCCCTTCAGCTTTGCTCTTGAATAGCTTAATACACTTTCAAGTGCAACATGTCTTTCAGGAACTAAAATTCAAGAGGGCCTTAGAAAACTCGCTCCAGTGCACACTTTTAAATGCTAGTCAAGCCAAAACAATCTTCACTGTTTCTGTAGTTATGCATGAAAAGGCAGGTCTGAGGAATATAACCTTCTTTAACCCACATAATACCTCCCAAACCCTCCTCTCTATGTGTTTTTGGTGATACAAAATATAGCTCATGTCTGTCTGTAACATAAAACATTCCTCACGAATCTTACTTCTGAGATATCTCAGAATGATCAGGCCTGCACCAGGCAGCCTGTTTACTTTGTTGTATAGTTCACTGAAGCTTCAACTAAGGGTTACTAAAAAAAAAAACGTCGGTTGCACTGAGTAAGAAACAAAAGAGCCTAACTAGTGCATTAACACTTAAATATTAATTAGACAGGACTGGAACATGGAAACATTTAAAATAAATGTTCTTGGTGGTATTATTAAATGTTAAATTTTATGCATACTAAATCATTTTGTAGCCTGACAGAACAGCTTCTTTCTGTGGCCTATGAGATACATAATTAATATTTTTTTTCTAGCCAACAGTGCTTAATTATTAAAGAGTTTGACTAACATTTAGATGGCAAAAGTTTAAAAGTCCTCTGAAAAAGCCTAACATTTTTGTGAAGCACATGAATGAGATAAGTAATTTTTCTTAGAGATGTTTTAATATACTTTATATTAAAATAGCACATACCAGTCTCTTTCTGCCCTTCTGAAATCTAGGGTAAGGAGAGGGCTTTTTTTTTTTTCCTTCCTAGCTCATTCTCAAATGTATAACTTGTGTATTTCCTTCTTGCACTAACAAATTAGGTGCAAGGAAGAGCTAAATAAATGTGAGAAACTAACTTACGAAGTAACTGGAATTTTTATGTTTTGGTTGTCTTTGCATTTCATATCAGCCAAAATCAAGATTTTTTAATAATAGTTGACACTTAATACTACAGATTCCTGTTAGTAGATCTATATCCCGTATATTTCGTACATATACATATATACACATACATATATAAAAGAAATCAAACATAAATTTATTAAAAGAATAGACAAAGATCACATAAACTTGCAAGACGGGGAAGAGAACCCAGAATAGTGCTGCCTGTTTTGTCAGGAGTTATGGAAAGATCCTGGACACTCAGCACACAAGGGCAGAAGAAATCTCTGTAGCATAGGTACTGAACACACACCTGAGCGGCACTACTCCTTTCCTTGCACATCCAAAAAAAGCTTTCTGCCACCACAGCATCTTGGCACACAGCTATTTTAAACATCTATGTACTCATACAGTGAATTTTGTAATATCACTGGTGTATCACTATATACTGAAAGCAATGAGTGAATTGGGGATGTTCCCCAATAGCCATGGTACGAATTTCTCATCTTGCCCTTACATATCAGCCTACTGGTCACACCTAATAACCCACAGCACAGGCAGACGAGCCAATAGAGCATCATCCTCCCAGCCTCAGGGTCTGAATGCAAGCAAAGGGATACACGGGCAAGGGTCCCCAAGCAAGCAGAAACCAGCACCCAGCTTTGCAGCTGATGCCAGTCCACTGGCAGCCCAACCCATGGCAGCCCAGCTCTTGTCAAGTTGCTGACGGCTATTAGGGGAGTTTTAAATGAGAATCACAAGCAGGCATTTGAAAGACAGCAATGAGGTCACTTCACAGTGGCAGAGGAGAGCACTGGAATTGCTCACAAGCGTCTGCACCAACAGGAGAGAGCACAAAAGTACTTGCCTGAGATTATAAAAAAGAAAATAGGGTGAGAGCATCAGGCAATTCTGTTCCCAGATGGTTACTGGAGGTGGGAGTTGATCTCCCAGTGCTGGGAGAAAGGATAGTTAGGCCTTAAGAGAAAACCTATGGCTTATGTTTGACATGACATGGAGAGAAAAGCAGAGTGGTGAAAAATGATGTGCAATACAAATGATGATTGAAACAGCAGTACGTAGCTGTATCCTAAATGGAAGGGGGAAAACATGGATTCTTGAATATAGTATGAAATGGAAAAGGAAGAGGAATTCAGAGAAAAAAAAAAAAGTTGTTTTTCTGCAGAAAGAAGGCTAAAGTTAAATGACTCTATACCCAGGAGTAGATTTCAGTATAAAAAGAGACAGAGAAATAAAATGCAACTCTGCAGTAACTTTCTTATCCTAGGCTAAAAGCCGATTCCTCTTTCCTTGCTCTTCAGAGGATCACAGCACCACTATTTCATGTGAGTCCAGTAGGTACCAGCAAGAGCTTGAATAAATGCAGCAGGAGCACTGCTGCTTTACAATAGTCTTTTCTGGAGCTTTCGCCCCCAACACTCTCTGAAGGAATAAAACAAGCTGATAGCTGAATAATGTAATCAACAGCAATTCATTGCCTCGAAGTTTAGTAAATAAGCAGAAAATATGGACTATGGTGTAATGTACTTCAGAAAAAATTATTATAGAGAAACAGACAGGAATTTATGGAAATTTTGCATAAATTGATTTGCACGCACAGTTCAAATGCTGTACTTCAGGGGATACAGCATGTTAGGTATGGAAACATTAATGAGGATTCTGGTCAAGTCATGGATTTTTTAAAATATTTTTTTGAATAAATGTCAGCTTGCTAACCAGGGAAGCTTAACTGCCATCTAGAAATCAAATAAGCACCATATGAACTAAAGATATGCAACTTGTTCTACTAAAAGCAGTGTATGTTCTTAACAAGTAAAAGATCCTGCTGCCTTTACTCTCCCGAAAACCACCAGTGATGTCAACTCATAACAGAATTTCTTAATTTTATTTTTTTTTTCAGTGTCACAGCTGTTTTCTTACTGCTCTGTTATATGCTACCTGGCAGCATGGTGTTAGAGGAGAGTGGCTTTGATGCCCTTCTGCCCAGGTGTCCCAATATCAGATTCTGGGCCTGCCCTGTCCTGCAACTCCCTGTGCTGGCATCTCCACATAAGGAAAGTTCTGAGGAGGAAGAATTTCCCTTAAAGAGTGGAGAGGAGAAAAAGCCCAACAACTTCAAGCAAAATTAAACTTATTGGGTATGAATAGCTTTCCCAAGCATCTGGCTGACACCAGAATTACTTCTGCCTAATAACAGTCAGTGGACAAATAAACGTAACCTATTTAGAAAAAGCTTAAGATACGTTAAACACGTGGGAAAAAAATTCTGCATGCTTTGACACACACCACCATCCTGGTACCTGCTGTTTGCACATGAAGACATTTCTTCACTTAATGAGTTAAGAACTTTCAAGCTATAAAAGAAACTATGCCTTTAATTCAGCTTCTCTGGCCCTTACAAAACCACTTGTAGGTGGTTTTCTTACTTTCTGTCAGGGTCTTCTGCTATTATTGATATTTTAGTTTTTTACTGATTAAAAATGTTTTAAACCATGCCCATTTCTTGTCAAGTATGTCCCTGCAGTAGTAAGAAGCTGATAGGTTTGCCGTATTTCTCCACTTCCCAGGGAAGCTTAGTGCCAACCACAGAACTTTCCCTCTGAGGCTTTTGTGTCTTCCTTAAGTGACATCACTTATCTTCCTTTCTCCTTTGTCATCATATGAGTGTGGTTTTTTTTCATCCAGTACAAAACCTGTGCTTTGAGACCTCTAATAGCGGGCTATGCCACCTGTGACATGAAATAGACACACTTCGAAAACATTGAATTAGTTTTTCCTTTCATTTTGAGCTTCATTTTCAGCAAATGTAATCATCTGCCCCAGGCTTTGGAACATTAAGCTTGATAGGAATTTTTAACATCAAAAATGCAAGTCAGAGAAGTTAAAGATGAATGAGGGCAAGAATTGAAAAAAAAAGATTTTAACTGTGCTCACTCTCAGGTCAAAAATAACATCTGCTAAGGGCAGGGGTACCAGAAAAGGAAAAAAGGCTCACGGCTTGTGAATTGTACCTTACACCAGCAGTATGGGGTATAATAGTCCAGATACTATTTAGTAAATGTTCTATTGTTCTGCCTGTGGACCTTCATTTCTTTTTCATTTATTTTCCTCAAAAAATACCTTTAAACTAGAAACCAAAAAAACATCACACAGTATTGCTACTCAGTAGCTAGGCCAATCCTACTACATGCTACTCATTTCAGTGACATGGAAAGGCATAAGCTGTTTGCCCTGAAGCTGTTAAAGCACACATGCATACACAAGCGATCATCATTACAGTTCTGACACTGCTCTTTATGCCAGGCGTGGTGAGAACGCCACAGTGTCATCATTTATAAAGGAAATTTGCAAGTTTTTAGTGGAATCCATGGGGTCTGTTTACACATCCACTAGAGAACAGACTTTTACCAAAGTGAGGTGGGGAATAAAATCCATCAGAAACCTGAAATTTCCAGTCTGCACTAAAAACAAAATTGTTTTCATGCAGATGTTGCCTGCTGGGAGTTTTAATTAAGTGCCTTAGGGAGTATTCTCAGCAGATAATCATGCTCCTTGGCCAGACTGCCTCAGTTCCCAGCATGGCCTGCCATTTCCATACTTAATTACGTGACCTTTATGAAGTGTGGGATCCTGCTCCTGTTGGGAGTGTCTATACCGGAGAAAAAGTGAGCGAGAAACAAAATTACAGCTTCCTGGAACATCATTGCTGGATAGCCAAACAGAAACATTCTAGCTGACAGCATGTATTTTGAGCAGAGAGTTTTAAGCTTTCTCCTCAGAGCAGGCACTTTTCAGACACCAACAAGTAATTGAATCAAAACTAATTTAAAAAAAAAAAAATTTACTTGGGTATAATGCACACACAAAATAAAATTGCTCTTTTCTAGAGAGCATCCCTGAGTTTTATGACAATATTGGTGGGTTGTGAGGAGTGGAAGGAAATCGTTAGCTAGCTTCTTGTCAGGTGTCAGGAGAAAAGAAAAAATAAAAAACGTTACCCCAGTGCAGACTGCTGGCATAATGCTTGAACACCACTGAAGTCCTTTTCAGATGGATGAAGGATACTCTCGATTGGTACAACAATATGAATTAGAATATCTGCACCTGTATTATCTCTCATGGTTATAACACTGTCACTTTTCTTTTCCCTAGTGCTCTGTTGCCTCGTCATATAATTTAGTGTCAGATGCTCATTGCAACAACTCAATTGGAGGCCTACTTCAAAGGTGCCAGAAACAGAATTTTGCCTAGTCTCACACGCCACAGCAAATACTTCATCTGGCTCCACACGTTACAAGTTTTGTTCAATCATATAGGCTGAACATCTAGGAAGCTAGAAGTTCAGAGAGCAATTAATGTGCTTAACCTTTCTTATAGAAATGTAGTTGAGCTGTAAGCATTTTTGTCCAACAATACTTTTCAGATGCAGGTTTATTGTCTTTTTCTTTTTTTTTTTTTTCCCTGCTGCCAATAGTTTCCAGCAGGCTGATCTTTCCATTCCTTTGTCTTACAAATTCAGTCTCTGATATTGCAGGTAAAAATTGTGTTTGGTGACTGCATTTTTATTATTTCTCAATAAATACTTTATGCGTCTCATTCCACATCCAGTAGTACTCTGGGCACAGGGGTTAATAACAACAGTCCACAATTATGGATAGTGGTTGGTTACTTAGGCTTTATGGTCTTAGAAGTTCTCCCTGTGGTTGCCCCAAGATGATATAAATATGCTCTAAGTGCCCCTATATTCGAATATGCTTTGACTTTGCAGCAAAGGGCAACATTTGTTCAGATAACAGTGTGGATGTATTTCAAATAGTATAAGGTGCTAGTCAAGTTCACACAGAATTATGGTGAAGCACAAGATATGCACATTAAGAAATAATTTATTTTGTATATGTAAAAATGGTAGAAATATAGTGGCTTTCTACATGCTTCAGCTGCAGAGATAGAAGCAATCCACTAAGTTAATTGCATCCGCATCATACTAAACAACTTCGTTATATCAAATTGATCTTGGGCATGAAGTATCATTGATTGCTACTGTCTAGATCTAGTATTTTAGTTTTCTAAATAATAAAACAGTTTAGCTTAACTCATACTGAAAGGATCAGACTAGTTACATAGCCTGAAATGCACAAAATAAGCAAGATTCCTGTAGTCTTAGAGCTAGAGTTTTATAGTGCATTTCATCACATTACTATTATCCAAGTTCTGTTTTGGCACACTCATCCTGCTATTTTTCCTCCTTGTTTCTTACTATCCTCAAGATTATAAGTAAAAAAATACAACGCTAAAGGTTCCAGCTGTTTTCCTGAAACCTTTAAGTGTAGTGCCCAAGAGTGCACGCTACTGCAGTACCTGCTCTGCAGACTCAGTGAAATACCAATCCACATCTGAATGCCAAAGGTGCCATTCAGGCAAACTAGTGGGTGCCTACATAGAAGAGAGTAATCACAAATTCTTAGTTATCCACTTAAGTAATTAAGACACAAGAAATTTCTAGAAACTGGAGCAAAAACTGAAACTGAGATGAGTAAATAACTGATCGCTGGGACACTCAACTGGCAATGAAGACATTTGGGTGACTTCGCAACCAAAAAATATTTCAATATTATACCCAAGTTGGAACTGTCCCCCCAAAAAAACCAAACCTAAGACACAACCAGAACACTATTAAAGCAATTGAGACAGAATACCCCATAATCCAGAGCATTCACCTGCAGGGTGGGAAATAATTATGGTGTCTTGACTATTTTATTAGGAGTATGGATCTGGGATTAAAAAATAAAGCACACTGGTGGTTAGAGGCCTGTGTTTGCTCTCCCCAACTAATCAATACCAAAAGGCAAACAGCAAACTGGCTGCAAAGACACAGGAACCTGTGACAGCAATGAAGGGAGTCTACTAAATACCTTTGTTTTTACACTGGGATAACATATAGATACAGGTGCTAGCATTATATTTCTGCACATTTTCATGCTGCAGAAATCAGATCTTAGCTTAAAACTTTTTAAAACAGCGAATATTAACAGCATCTGCAGTTCTCCATCCAGTGGTATTGTCAACAGTAGTGTATCCAGGAAGGTATTGCTCTATCACCACAAATTAAGCTTTCATTCCAAATTGTTAGATAAACAAGTAGAATAGTCATGGTTGACAAAATTGCCATTGCTTTTTCACAGAAGCAGATGGGAATTTCTTATTTTCACACATGCCGGCAGAAAGGAATCCTCAGCACCAGCCTTTCTCCCAGAAGATCATCTCTACAGATTAGAGATTCACATCAGTCATTTACAGGTCCTAGACAACTACCCACACCACACAATAACGTTTTAAAAGACTATTCTTCCTCAAGATCCAGTGCCACTCAATATTATTCGTAACCTCACACTGAAATGTTTATTAAACATTCTTCCTAAAGATCCAGTATCACTCAATGTCATTCATAATCTCACACAGCAATGTTTATTAATAAAGTATTATCTGCTCCACTGTAACCAACAGCCAGACTAGAACTGGGAAGCTACTTTAGGAGGCTCTTGGACTGTTCAGCAGCCCACAGGGTGTCATTCAGCTGCCCAGAGAGCACTGTAGCAACTCAGCAGCTGCTGAAAGCCAAAAGATGCAAACAGACATGCAAATAGCAAGAAAGTCAGTGAACTAGATCAGATGCGGCAGGCACACAGAAATCCTAAAAAAGGCTACCCTCTAGGAATGCTACTAACAAGCCAAAATCAGTACACTGCAGCCACTAAATGATTTCCCCTCCCACATACATTCCT
>NW_009694110.1:121236-129910 GCF_000703405.1 Apaloderma vittatum
CAAGGAAGCTATGAGCTACCATCTTTCAAAACAAAATAATAACAGAATACAAGAGAACTTCCTTTTCTAACTTGTTTCTTCCCCTCCCCGCTATCTTTTTAACATCTCTAATTAAAGTCTTAGCAATTCTTTGGTACCTGATCAACAGCTAGCTCACAATGATTTCAGAGTATTTTCGGATTCTTATTTAGATTTGAATTTGTTTCCCCACTCCTATCTTCACTTAAGAAAAAAGAGAGAACAGACTTATGCACAAATACTCTTTTTCAAAACAGAAATGTATCTGTTCTATATAAAAGCCTACCTCTTCCTTTCTACCTTGAATTTATATTACTACAGCAAGCTATGGATGTTCTCATTAGTGCATCTTGCTCTTGACAACTGCGTTATTTTCCTCATCGTATTTTTTTATGGGATTAACATACTTCCTGAACAAAGTTGTTCTCCAGCTTGATCCTGCCTCGTAACAAGATCACATTTGCCAGACATTCTTGAAAGGGAAACACTGTTACAGCCTTAAATATATATGCTATACAGGAAACACTGAGGACAATCACACAACTCTTCCTTTGTGTTAACATCTTGCGCAGGTGCTGGTGCCCTTTTATCTGACACAGCCGCAGCTTCTCTGAAGGAAACTCTTCTGGAGCAGAACCAGCATGTGGACCAGCTGGAGGCATGGGCAGCCTCAGCAAGTAGGCAGGATAATAGACTACTTGTGTGGCCCCTGAAATAGGGAGGAGGGGCAGAGCAAGCAGAAGGTGTGTGAGGGTAAAAGCAAATGCCTGCATGAGGAAAAAGTGGTTTGTGGATGTCCAGAGGGCCTGTAGAGCAAAGATTTAAACCTCAAATAATTGGAGGGAAGAAAAGGAGGAGGACAAGCTAAGAAAAGAGGAAGACTCACAGACCTCAAATGCCCCTTTAAACCATGTGATTTGTATCCACAGCTTCATAAAAGCTGTATTACCTACTTTTATATATTCAACCTTTCATAAAATATCACTAGCTGCTCCCTGACTCAGCCCTCTGGCGCTACACCAATTCCTTCCATACCCACCTATAGGTCCCGAAATATCTTGACCGCTCCTAGCTCATATCTTGATGTCAAGATGTCCTGAGTTCATTCTGCTCCATAGGATCTTGCCTACTATTTCTTAGTCAAACATTGGCCCAAAATACCATGCTTTACAAAAACAATCAAAGACTTAAGGATGGTGGAGATTTTAGATCCACTCCTAGTTAGACAGTTGATGCAGTGTAGATATTAACAAGGGCATCACTTTGTTCACATCACCAGACAACTGGTGGTAACTTAATAAGTTTTCATTGCATACGCAGGCAGCTTTACATGTTCTATTCTTAATTCAGTTAGGTAATTGACTAATTTCATCAAGTTTTCATTCTTTTTTTTTCCTTTAACAAAACTAAACGTTAATTGCAATATCTTACTGCTACTACCCACTTCTTGCATTTTGTTTACTCGGAAAAATAAAAGAGATTGAATACACCAACTCTTCTAGATTAAATAATTTAATCATTTTGGGTAATGGTTTAATTAAATAGAAAAACAACACAGAAGAAATGCATGCCACCCTTTGATTGTATGTCATGTCCAGATTTTGTAATGGGTTGAGGTAAGAATCCAATTGCTGGCAGGTAATAATGATGAGTTACTTGCTCAGTCGAAGCAATATTGTGCCAGAGTCACAGTCGTATAGGGCAGGCCTCTAGCAGTAGGCAGAGAGACACTGCAAGGATCTAAGGAGCTGAGGTCATTTAGTTTAAGGTAGTAGAGAACGGTCAGCCTTTTTGCCTGGTGATGGTAATTTGCCATCCTGAAAGTTACCTTTATTTCTCTCATGAATGGGAAAAAAAGATTTATTGAGATAAATGAGCCAAGCAAACCAAGAGAACTGCAGAACTGAAAAACCATCCACGACATTGTATAGTCATGTATAAGGACAAACGTCACCTAATATGAAAGTGAAAGTGTGATCTGGACGACCAAATAGTGAAGTGGGTCGCTAATTGGTCGAAGGGAAGAAGTCAGAGAGTTGTAGTCAACGGGGCAGAGTCCAGTCGGAGGCCTGTGTCTAGTGGGGTCCCTCAGGGGTCAGTGCTGGGGCCAGTGCTGTTCAATATATTCATCAATGACCTGGATGTGGGATTAGAGAGCGTTGTCAGCAAGTTTGCTGATGACACAAAACTGGGAGGAGTAGTTGACACACCAGAAGGCTGTGCAGCCATTCAGAGAGACCTGGACAGGCTGGAGGGCTGGGAGAAATCTTATGAAGCTCAACAAGGGCAAGTGTAGAGTTTTGCACTTGGGACCGATCGGTTGGAAACGAGTGTAGGAGAAAGGGACCTGGGGGTTCTAGTGGACAACAGGATGATCATGAGCCAGCAATGTGCCCTCGTGGCCAAGAAGGCCAATGGCATCCTGGGGTGTATTAGAAGGGGAGTAGCTAGTAGGTCGAGAGAGGTCCTCCTGCCCCTCTGCTCTGCCCTGGTGAGGCCACATGTGGAATATTGTGTCCAGTTCTGGGCCCCTCAGCTCAAGAGAGACAGGGAACTGCTTGAGAGAGTCCAGCACAGAGCCACAGAGATGATGAAGGGAGTGGAACATCTCCCTTCTGAGGAAAGGCTGAAGGAGCTGGGTCTCTTTAACTTGGAGAAGAGGAGGCTGAGGGGTGACCTCATTAATGTTTATAGATACATCAAGGAGGAGTGTCAGGAGGATGGAGCCAGGCTCTTTTCAGTGATGTCCAATGACAGGACAAGGGGCAAAGGGTACAAGCTGGGACATAGGAGGTTCCACAAAAATATTAGAAAAACTTTTTTACTGTGAGGGTGACAGAGCACTGGCACAGGCTGCCCAGGGAAGTTGTGGAGTCTACTTCTTTGGAGACATTCAAAACGCCTCTTGTGTGACCTGCTGTAGGTGATCCTGCTCTGGCAGGGGATCTGGACTAGATGATCTTTTGATGTCCCTTCCAACCCCTAACATTCTCTGATTCTGTGTGAAAAGAAAAACTCTTCCTGGATAGTTACAGCATGGATACAAGTTGATAATCCTTCAGAATAAGCCAGCAAAGGAGACTTTCTCCACTTTTTAATGAATCCTGCCCACAGAGCTCTTTCTCACACCAAAGTGCTCTCTGTAGGGTTTGTCACTTTAGAAGATGTTCTTCACATTTTTCTGTTTACCTGCAATAATACACAACCTGCCAATAAACAGTCTTCTCTCTACATCCTTTGGCCTGTGATATTAAACTCGCAAATGAAATCCTAGTACTGCTGGCATGGTGGTGAGAGTTTTGCCACTGAAAGAGTTGTGCTTTTATTTAAGACAAACTGTTCTCATGAGTATTCAGACGCCTTGGTCCTTTTTATGATTTAAATGATCTTTCACTTAGTGAAGGACACAGTCTTCTTCTCTGCATCAAACTGCATGACTGAAATCTCATTAAAAGGTAATTCCCCTTTCAGAGACTGCAAGAAGAAATCAGCCAGATGCTCTCCTACGAAGACTTCAAGTTGTATTTCAGAAAACACAAGATGATGCAAACTATAGAAGGTGAGAATCTACTTCACTCTTTGTATTTTTAAGATTTTAAGAGCAGGTTAGACAGGTGTTGGGATTCAGTTAAGTTTCGTGAGCACTCTTTAAGCTCTATGTTTCTGTGATTCAGGCAGCCAACTCATTATTTAGATTAAAAAACTTCCCAAGTTTGAGCTTGCTGGATAAGGACAGTTTGATGTATCAGAACAGAATGGAGTAAGGAAAAAAAAAAAACATCTAAGGCTGTGTCATCTTCATTACAGGGCAAATGATGTTGGCTTTAAAGACCGATCTTCCTTCGATATAATTTCTCATTTTATGAACAGAACAGGAATAAAATAATATTTACATGGCATTTACAACTGACTTTCAGAGTGCAGGAGAACAATACATCTGAGAGAAAATAACAATTCTGCTATTAAAAAGAAATATCTCTAAATATCTCTGTTTAATAACAGTTCCAGCAGTGCCTCTTTAAATCCAGTTAGGAGGTTGGGTCTCCTGGGAATTAATGAGAGAAGTGTTCTATTTTAAGAATCTTGTGGAAACTTCTACTAAAACCCTCACTGTTCACTAGTAGAAAGTATTAACTATATAGGCAAACAGGGCTCTAATTGAAGACACATTATAAGAGGTAAAAGTATACGCAAAAAAATTTTAAAAATCTAAGTTTTTCACTTTGCAGAAAGTTGGTATCCTAGAAACAGCATCTATGTTATCTTTGAGGTCTAGGGCTTGACTGACCACTGAATGCTGACAGGTGCTCTCTAAGCCCTCTACCTCCCCAAACAGGAAGGGAAACGGAGTAAGGCAGAGAGACTCGCATTTTGGTTAAGAAAACTAAACCAGCTTTACTAAAAAAATAATAATACTAAAAAGGAGATAATGAAAATAATGACCTATATACAAATATTAGGGGGCCAGTTAGCTCAGTTGGTTGAGAGGCGTCCCTGCCCATGACAGGGAGGTTGGATTAAATGATCTCTAAGGTCCCTTCCAGCCTAGGCCATTCTATGATTCTATGATATGCACAAAACCAATATTGAACACAACTCTCCCTGTCTGACATCAGTCTCCACAGATAGTGCAGAGCAGGTGGCATTGGGGATGTCCAAGGCCCAGCGGCAGAGGAGAGCTGGATACAGGACCTGGATTTGGAAACCTGGGATCAGGACCAAAGGCAGAACAGACAGAGTCCTCCTCAGACACTGGCCACTGAAGAATAAAAAAGGGGCAAAATGGGAAAGGCCCTTAACCCCCGTGATCCCTCAGCTTTATACTGAAAATGACATATATTGAATAGAATACCCTTATTGGTCACCTGTCCTGTCTGTTCCTCACTGGAGGTGCGATCTTTTACTTTCCAGCACCATCAGCGTGACACACGATGCCCAGCAGTGGCCTTGGTTATTATAGGAGTAAGTACAAGCAAGAGCCTTTCTGCACATCAATCCCTGTTAGTAACTATAAATGTCAGGCATTATCACCTTTCGTAGCAGACATTGTCTGCAACAACATGCTGCTGATTTCAGAAAGTGCAGCCTCTTAGAAGAGACTGAACTGAAAAGTAAAATCTCTGAACAGAATTCATTCTGTTTAGCTCAAAGAAGGACAATTATAAACACTACTATAAACACCGCAGGCATAAGAGTGCCTTGTCCATGTCCAAGGTGGCTTTGTGTTAGTTCCTCGATTCACCATTATGGTAAAGAAAACTCTCTAGAACACACGGGATTTGTTAATTATTCTCATCCTTCATGACTCGGTTTTACAGGGACTGTATCTGCTGTGGTTGCATCCACGTTTTAAAACACCAATAGAACTTCTACCTTTGTTCCTTAAACTCTAACACTTGGCTTCAGGCTCTCTCCTGCTAAACTGCTTCCAGGTCTGAAACAGATTTCTTGCTTGCAGAACCTATCCAAGCAGTATCTTTTTTCTGTTAATACTTCATTTAATATCCTCCACTTCAGATTGTTTATTCTTCCATTCCTACCTTTATAAAAAATCCCCTCCTCAGCTTATCCCCTCTAGCTGATGTCATGAATCTTGCCTTATGCTTTCCAACGATAAGAATAACACTCTCTTTTTTTAGTTTTTTTTTTATTTGTGGGATGTTTTTTTTCAGAAAAGGGACTAAGTATCACCTACTCAATTTTGTAAAATTGCATGTAAATTAAATGTTGGATAGCACTAACTTCTTTGAGAGTCTGGTTGTTCTGTCCTTAATTAATAATGTTAGTTAAGAGGCTTTTTCCACATAGATCTCTATCATCAGCTTGTGAACTAGCCCATACAGCTGGGCGGATGCTGAGATTCCATTTGGAAACCAAAAGCAATAGATTTGCTGGACACTGAAAAAAAATAATAAATCCTTGCAGACAAGTTCAAGGTTTCCTACCCAGAGGAACTAACTGATCTTGGCATTTGCCAGCATCCTGAAATCAACCTAAACTCAAGCTAAATGAAATGTAAAATAAATCATTTATCAACAGAAGCTAAAGAGATGAGAGCTCTAAAATTTACAGAAAATAATAATAAAATATTAAAAGAAAGCTTTGTACTTCAACCCTAAAAGTTCACAAGGAACCTAGTGTTAGACATTCAGAGCTCAAGTTCCAGCATCTAGTTGTTTAGCACAATCAAAGGAAAAAAACAGATTCAAACAGATGACGCTTTGATGTGGGATTCTCTACTTTCAGCTTCCCCCCAACCGCTCAGATGTTCTCTTTCAAATCTTCTTTTCCCTGTCACTTCTTCCTTTGATGATGTCCTTCCATCTCTCACCCCCATGGCTGTTCCCATCTGCTTTGGAAACACTGGCTTCCCCTGGGCATGATTAGATGAGATGACCACTCACCCAAGTGGCTGCTGTGGTGCTGGACAGACTGCTCGCCCCTTGCAAAGCAAAAGACTAGTCTGGGCAGTTTCAAATCCTTGTGTGGATCTTCATGTTATTAACCTACCTTCTTTCACACACAAGTAACCTTGCTAATCATACTTTACACAGTTACTCTTTTGGGATTAAAGTATGCATCGGATGGCTGGATTTCATTTGGGAACAGACAGAACAGTAACTAGGCACTTTAGGGTAATAACAGACCTCCACTGACTGCTTCTAAACTAATATCTGAGGTATAATCTGACTTATTTTTAAATAGTAACTTGGTGAATTATCATAGTGTACCCACCCACCCATTGTAATCATTGTGATCCCAGTGCCAAAATCAGAAAGAAGCAACTGGCATTTCAAAATCTCACAGGTCAGTGAGGACAGCTTTCTCGTGAGCGAATGTCCCTGCAATTTGGAAGTTACCAGTACAGTATTACACCAAGTTTTCTCTGGCATCATCTTCTCTCCAGAGGAAATGATTCCAGAACCTTCCAATTGTGTAACAATAATGACCCATTTTTTTCACATGGAAGTAAATCACAGAATCAGAGAATGTCAGGGGTTGGAAAGGACCTCTAGAAATCATCTAGTCCAACTTCCCTGCCAGAGCAGGATTCCCTAGGGCAGCCACACAGGAATGTGTTCAGGTGGGCTTTGAATGTCTCCAAAGAAGGAGATTCCACAATCTCCCTGGGCAGCCTGTGACAGTGCTCTGTCACCCTCACGGTGAAAAAGTTTTTTTAATGTTTTTGTGGAACCTCCTATGCTTCAGCTTGTACCCACTGCCCCTTGTCCTATCACTGGACATCTCTGAGAAGAGCCTGGCTCTGCCCTCCTGATACTCACTCTTTGCATGTTTGTAAACATTAGTGAGATCACCCCTCAACCTCTCTTGCCCAAGCCTAAGAGACCCAGCTCCTTCAGCCTTTCCTCATAAGGGGAGATGTCCCACTCCCTTAATCAAATCCTCAAGTGTGATAGAGTGACTACTCTAGCAGTGGTCCTTCTGCCTTTATAATTAATATCACACAGAAAGGAGAACTGAGATGACCTTTAAAGAAAACCCAAGGAAAATTTTAATTACCTAGCGCTGAAATGGAACGAGAGCAATTTTAACAACTAGAAGCTTTCTATTCCCATTCACAATTAGATATACTGCTGTTAGGCTGAAAGGAGTTACCAACAATACAGGAAAAATATCTACAATAAACAAAAAAATATATAAAAAAAAAAAATAAAATAAACTTGTAGTCAGTCCAGCCTGACTGAATAAGGGCATCCCTTATTAACCACCACCATAAAAATATTAGAAAATGGAAAGGATTCTGTGCAAGAAAAAAAAAATCTAATTGAGGAACTGGGCAGATCAATTTATAATATGAGCATGAAGAAGTTGTCTAAAATCTGCCATTGTCAGTGGGAATACATTTTAAAAGGAACCGCGAAAAATTAGTTGTGCTTTGCTTGCTATCATCCTGTGCTATCAGCCTACACAAATATTAGAAGCAACCAAAGGTGAGGATAAACATTAACTATAAATACTAACTGTAGTATGTAAAAGCTTTATTAAAATAAAATGTTGGCAAGGTTTGGATGATTCAGAAGAAAAACAAATGGCAACTCAGTTCATTAAAAACCATCTCAACATACAAATAAACTGTGGCAGCATGCTTCTGGTTAGACCAAGTGAGAGACTAGGAGACAGTGGGAGAACTCTATTCCCAATTTGCTACATGATCCAAGCCAAATTATTTAGCTCCTGTTTGTTTATCCATCTGTAACATGGGTGTAAGAAAAGTTATTTCCCAGATGGCAGCATGGTGAAACTTAAATTGATGTTTGTAAACTTCTGGCAGAGTCCCTGATGAGAGGTGAGTACAAAATAATATTACATTCACCTTCTGGGAGCTCCTACATTTATTTCATAAAGGCAATAAAGATAAATTGAGGGTTACAAGAAGAGAATTACTAAAAATCTGCTGTAATAATTAGTGAGTTCAAAATGCACATTCTTGTCCACAGAATACTAATCAGTAGTTGTACATGTGTATAGATCAGACTTGCATAATAGCTGTTTTATATTGTGAGATGAATCCATACATTGTCCTCAGAAGAAGGTTCAAATCACTCTGCCCTGACCTGTTTTCACTCAGATGATTAGAAAGACTCTGAACACACACACGGGGGGGGGGGGGGGGGGGGGGGGAAAAAAAAAAGGA
>NW_009694110.1:129941-137376 GCF_000703405.1 Apaloderma vittatum
AGAAAAAAAAAGGTGTTTAAATATGGAATTTGGACTTTGTGGCTATGATATTTTAAGTCACCCTCATAGAGTACATTCCTGGGCAATCACAGCTTGCAGGAATTCTCGATTTTCCGTCTCTAAAGCAGGACATGTGAACTGGTACCATGGGCCCAAATTCAGAAAGCAGTTTCCACAGAACCCTGTCTCCAACAGCGAGCAGCATCATATGTTGCTGTATGACATTCCGTTCCTACTCCACAGATTAGATATTACTGATTCTGGCTTACTTTCAACTCTTTTTCTGTTTTAAACAGTAACTGTTAGAATCCAGATTACTCTTGTTACCCATAGAAAAGCTTATCCGTCTCAGTTCTTGGTGACAATGTCATTCTAGAGCAGGTTTCCAGAGTAAAATGAAACCTTGGGTAGTAAATCATGGAGATAATACTACTGTCTTTCTCTCTTCCTTTTTTCTCATGTCTCATTTAACTGCTCTCTAGCTCACTAGACTAAAACAAAAGACACTAGAAGCTGGGAGAAATTACTAATTCCCCTTAACAATCCCTGTTCCTGAAGGGGAAAAATCCCTGTTCTTGTTCTTCAGAAAGCACGATAAATGGGCTACAAGTCTACAAAAAAATAATATTTTTTTTTAAAAAAAAGTTTAAAATCTTTTAGGACAAACTGGAATCATGCTTTGAGGTATCTGCATCCAAGATAATGCCAGTATTACATGAATAACTTCCACTTCTGAGTTCTGTCCTGAGAGTTTAATTAGTATTTGCTGGTGTTCCCATAAGAAAAGGAACCATGATGGAAGAAGGGCAGCATCTACTGAAAACTGTGTCGAAGTACACAGTTATTTAATGTAACAGTTATGAGCACTAGTCATTTTCTTAAAATGTTGCATGAAAATATCTCATTATGCAGATAGTATAGCTATCCACAGTAATGTATGCAAAAATGAAATCACTTTTCTGATTTGAAGTTGCATTATCATATTTGATTCTAAGGTCAAACAGGAATTTTTTAAGACTAGATTCTACTTGCACAACCCCATGATGTTAAGAATACGTTTGAAGTGGTGAGTATTTAATTTCCTGTACTTCATTACCCTTATATAATTTTGAATTCTCAGCAACTCATTCTTCATTTTCAGGTAACAAGAGTCCCTGTATTAGCTCTCACACATTCCTAAAAAAAAAGTGTAGCATACAACCACCACAAGCTCTGAGCAGTAACTGAGATCTAAGCCAGTGACAGCCAACACCACAAGGCAAACACAGTCAGCACTGGGGAATCTTTCCATTGTGAGCCATGTAAAAGAGACTGAGACCAACTCAGCTAACTTCAGGAACTTGAGGCTTCTTAAAGAGAAGGATTTATTTCCAGAGGATGATTCATCCTTCCTAACATCTTGCTAGATGACTGAAATTCATTGGGATGGATCTTGGCAGAAAGCTACCATCCACCTGCCTGTTCTCAACTCGATGCAGCAGCTCTAAAATGTAAAGATACACTGTTCCCCTCTACACTTTTCTAAAGAACAAAGACCAAGAAAGACCTTTTCTAGATCTGGCACTATTCACTGAAAGTAAAGATGGTTTTCATCCATGGCACCAGTCCATAAGGTTTTGTAACACTGAGCGTGGACATAACTTTTTCCAGAGCTTAGCTTGCTTTCTTGCAATGACTTAGAAATGGATCAAAAAAAGCTGTTAAGACTTGATAATGCAGTTTTGCTTTTTTTTTAACTTGTGAATATTTACTCACACTGAAAAGAACATGTTTTCATCATATTTTATAGTTGTTTTCTAGCCACTTTCTCCAAAGTCCTGAGACAGCTGACCAGTACAAGTAAAAACAGAAAGCTAAGTCCAAGAGGAATTTCACGACTTCCACTAGAGCTGTGGATATAACCATCTAAATAGAAAAACAAGTAACATCATGTGGTTTAATCCATTCATTTACAACCAAACAATAATATTCAAACTTTTGTATTTTGCTTATTCTCAAATGAGCATTAAAAAAAGTTTTTCATCAGATAGATGCTAAGCTCGAAGAAATCAGAATCTCACTGCAGAAACAGTAAAAACTTGGATAAGTAAATTGTTTGCTGCAAATTATTTATTTAGCTGCAGCCACCGGCTAAATGCCCCAAATCACTGGACAATTTTAGCGCCTGAGGGAAGCTTCTGCTGTAGATATTAAATAAGTATTAATCCATGCTCTGCCTCTAATTAAATGTCATCTAAGTTATCTTATGTGCATTAAGGGCAAAGGATGATACAGTTTTTACTTAAGATAATTAGACATCCTCCTTTAATTATGCCTCAAGACAGGCTTTGATTCGTGCTACTGTCAATGTTTCAGTCTCCCCAATCCGTTCCAGAGAAAGAAAACAATGTCAGCTCTAGAAATACGATTCTTAATACTGGGGTGAAGGACAGAATTTTGGACACTTGTTTTATAAAGCATCTTATAATGCAAATATCCCAAGACAGTGTGCATCTTTAAAGGGTTTATCCATATGCTCTGCTGGAAGAATCGTGTAAGCATTTTTCAGTTACATTTTTTAAAACATTTAGTGAGAACACTTCTGTGAGTACCCCAGGGCTGATTACTTTTAATAATTAACATCATACAAATGAGACTAATTAACCTTGTATTCAACTATATCTACTAGTAATTACCTTGATGTTTTATTTCTAATAGCCTTTTGGCTGACCAATTATTCCACCTTAATAATATTCCCGAATTTTAACTTTACACAAAAAATACATCTTATTATCCTCTCAGACAGAACTATGCTTCATTTTCTTCCAGGTATGGTCTGTCAAATAACATTGACTTTTATCTATTAAGTTCCATACCTGACCTGCAGGTCGTGCAACTCATTTCAAAATCAAAGAAATACCAGAAAGTAGGTTCAGGCGCAGTTCTGTAATTTCTAAGTAGATCCAAGTGTGATCATGTCTTATCATCCTGTTTGCACCTTTCCTGTTGTGCATGTGCGTCTAAGCACATGACCCATCAATATCTTTTTGAAGGGAAGGATCAAAGAACTCTCCTATTCATACAGGTCCTTTATGTCATCCTTTACCACCTCAGCTATCCTGACTTATGCTCAGCTCGTGAAGGGAACACAACTGTCAGTAGCCAAAACACTTTCAAGTAATTTTGCATGTAATTTTGTAATTTTTGCATAAAATTTCATAATTGCCCATAAATTTCTAGGTCTACTCTCATTCAGCTCTATCAAAGCAAGTCTTACAAATTTAAGCAGGAGGCCAGATATATGCCATTGTCTAGTAAGAGCTCTCCATGCTGTTTGTGGGGAGAATTCATGCTTTGCTTTCCTGTTGTTCTGTTCCAATTCCTCCCCTCCCTCTCATTAAGCTTAACGTATGCATCCATTCAAGAAATTTTTGTAACATAATATACAATAATTTCATACCATAAAGTACGTTACTTTCCATGTTCATGAAATTATCATTGATTAGTGGTCTTAGATCATTAGGTAGCAGCTCCTGAACCGAGAGCTATTTGCACTGTCTCCCTTCAACAACAGAGTTCTACTGTAATTATACATACCACCGTATAAAATTTGACATTGGCAATTCTCAAAGAGCCAGAAACAGTAAATTAACTGAGGCTTAACCTTAATTTGAAGATTCCATAGACTGCTAGAATTCATAATTTTCTATTCTAAACAAATAGTTAATTGAAAAACTTTATAAGATCTGAGTTCAGGGTTCCTTTTTGCTAGGACTCATGTCTTCTTTGAAAACAAAAGGTTCTTCTTACTTTCCTCATACAATTGAAAAGTAAAAATTTCTGCCTGTGTCAGCAGTTAAAACACATCCCTCTTAACACTGAATGCTGGCAATAAGATTAAAATAGAATCATTCTTTTCTATATTAATGGCTCTTATTTGGGGTCTCTAAGGAACATTTGGGATTTTTTACCACCAATCTCATAACTGTGCATAACTCACAAACACAACAGGAACCTGCAGTGACTGTTCTGGGCCCTATGTCACAAAATATCACCCTCCATCTAAATTTGAGAAATCATTCCCTCAGAGAGTGTTGTGTTCTAACAACAGGAGATAACTCCATAATGTTTGCCTAATGTCTGCAAACCTAAAAAGCTGATCCGAAACGGACTAAGGTTGCTCAGGCCTTCTACTATCCTGCGATGTCCACTTCCAGATTAAACCATTTGCATTACATGTGCAGATAAAACCAAACAAATCAAGCAGGCAGCAAGCTACAGAATAAAACTAATTGGAGCCTGCAACTACTTGATATGCCTGGATGCAGTGATATCTTATACCGACAAACTGTAGGTGCAAAAATGCCTGGCAGGGCATGTGAGTGAAAAGTTACCTTCTGTTCTGACAATAAACTAGACTTTTCAGCTATTTTATAGACACATTTTTTTCAATTCGTATAGAGTCTTAGTTATGGCTGACGTTTGCTCAGGTTTTGTAAAACTGTATTGCAGGTATGAAAAGCAAACCTGTGAGCAGAACTACAACTTGCAACCAATCTGAAGATATGCCATACACAGTGAAACATACCTGTCTGAGTTAATGCATTCCACAGTATTAACAGTGGACGAGTAAGCAGAGACAGCCTCTCTTACATGCTGTTTAAGCTTGGATGGTTCCTCATCCAAGGCTTTAGAACACTAAAATCATGACAAGAATAAACAGTTGGGCTAAACCTAAATGCTGAAAGCACCAAAACAACAAATATATTCAGTATTTACTTGTGACAGGCAGCATTAATAACAAAAGCTGCATGGTTTAACTAAAATGTGTTACCTCAAACACTTAAGGTGACCCCATAGTCTACCCTTTTCATAGATAGATAGATAGATAAGAAGTTGTTGATGTGAAATGAGTCTAGGAATTTCAAGCCAGTTCCCAACATATATAAATTCTACTTCACAATGAAGATAGTAAAACTGGTAATAGTGAGCAATGTCAGAACAGACAAGAAATTGAACTCCTAGATGTCAGGTGTGAAAAAATATCAGCATGACACTGTCAGAAAATTTAAAAGGGTGTAATAAGAACTATAATGTATCTGTTCTGCACCTAAATAAGCAATCAGAGTTGATAATCAAACACTCTGCATAATTCTTATTTTGTTAATTTTTCTCATTTAACACTCTGGACCATACTGAAGTCAAATCTATAATCTGATTATGACTCCCAGCTGCTCTACAACCTGTACTTTAACACGACTGTTATTAATAACTAATCTATCTTTGGCCTAGGAAATTGTTAAAACCAGAATTTCTATCACTCTAATGCTTTCTGTGTAACCACATTGACACAGATATTTGAACATTTCATACTCACCTTTGATTTTCCTGAGTGATTCTCAGTTTACCTAAAATGTCTGTGATATTTCCTTCAACTTCCTGTAGAAAAGACATAAATGTTGAGAAACATTGAAATATCCATCAGTATATCAGAAAAAATCTGCAGTGATACTAATTGGCAACATGTCTGATCAGCATTTAAAATACTCCAATACTTTTTACTCCATTAACCTTGACATAAATTATAGTAAGTAGTTCCTGTGTGACAGGAGTTTTAATTTAGCACTACATCTCAAGTTACACACGTCTTTGAGTTTGACATAGAGCCTCACATCTTGCCAATTCTTGAACCCTGACAAAAATCCAACAGACAGTAAAATCAGATCTTACTGTGTAAACAAAGAAGGGTGTGCATTGCAATACTTTTTGCTAAAACAATTCCTTCAATACAAATTACTCTATTTTTGTCTTTCAGCATACATGTCCATTTCTGCCTTTTAGACTGAGCTGCTAGACAAAACTCTATTTAGATGCAAAGAGCTTTGTACTTCACATTTCACTAACGTTTGAAATGATGCCTGCTCTTTGGCTACCAACACAGAGCTTCAGACTTCAGAGTGTGCAGCAGAATATCATTTGAACCAAAGATTGTTTTATTTAAACTATTACTCACTTTTCTTCTCTCAAGACATCTGTTAGTCCCTATATTCTACAGAAGTCTTTCCAAGTTCTTCTTGCTGAGCTATTCCACGGATTATATATGTTGGAGTTATCTACCACAGGCTCTTTTACCATATTCCAGTGCCTCCAGTACAGTTGGAAGCTGGGTACTTTTCCAGCTTTGATTTACATATTTAGATCAAAGTAGCCTAATAGCTCTCCACCGTAGTAGAGATAAAGATTAAAAAATTTAAAAAGAGGTGGAAATATATCCAGTACCTTTCAACTTTCTAGCTGGCAAAGCACAGCAAGCCTAATCTGGAACTTACCAAAGAGAAGGTTTTCAGTGATTTGGGATTAGACCTAGTGAAAGTAAATCATGTATAAACTAGTTTGCATTTTGCCTCAATCTCAGTAGGTTCTAAGGAAATAACTTACTTTTATTTGGCCTTGGAGAAACGTGTTTGATAAGTTGATTTTCATAGTTTCAGCCTGAAAACACGGTAGCAGATCAGTGAAATTGTCACACAACATTCCAGCAAAAGCAAATGCATCAGACCCACTTATCTTTTTAAAAATGCAGTCTGTGTGGGAAAGAACACGTTGTACTTATGTAGCATTATGAAATCATGTTTCTAAAAGAATATGGAAATGTACTCGTTTAATTAGATTGCTCTTCTTAAACGATAATGGGCTTGCCCTTTCAAATGAGGGGGTTTAAATATTGAACTGCTGTTACAAATAGTAATAAAAACCCAGTAAGCCTGCACAAGCATTGAGCCAAAGTATGCTTGAAGGGTCAACTCTCCAATGGCCTGGAAGGGCCACTCCATTTTCCCTTACGGCTACTTGGGGAGTATCAGAGGTTTCCCTCCCTTGCTGATGTGGTTGTCTCCTGCTGGAATAACTATACAACATTGCCATCTGCTGGCTGCGTTTTTTCATTACAGTACAGACAAAGCCCAGCCAAAAAAAAAAAAAACCCACACCAAAAAAAACCTAAAAACCACCACACTCTAGAAAGAAGTAATTTATATTTGAAGATCTTCTGAATATTCATATTTGGTTTTAAAAAGCGAAGAGAGGAACTTCTCACAGTGGCTTTCTTTTCAGAGGAACAGTTTCATATACTTTTTCGTTATCATGCTTTGGGAACATATATTACAAAGCATACACACGAACATTACAGAAAGCACATGGAGCCTAAGTTCTCCTGTTTACCAGCAAAAAATAAAACACAAAAAAAACCACAACAGAAGTTGTCATGATTAACTGCTGCTATTCACTGTTTTAACATCTTGACGCCAAGGACATTTGTCAAAATTAGCCAAGATATCACCTCTTCCCCCAAGCTCTCTGATGCTGAAGGCCTGCTAATTGCTTTAGAAACAAGTGACAGACTTCTGTCTTGTACTCTTAAGCAGCAGAGCAAAGGGCTGATGGAAAATTTCAGCAG
>NW_009694110.1:137407-142108 GCF_000703405.1 Apaloderma vittatum
GAAAAACATTGATTTCAAATATATCATACAATTTAAAGGCAGACAAGTGTAGTGTAAGAACACAATGGTTGTACTTATACCTGAACTGATAAAGAGAGAAATATGGACTTTAGGCAATTTTTCATGTTATGTGTTTTTCACAGGGGTTTTTTTTTTCTGCTTTCCTGTGGCTTTCTGGCAGCTCTGATTTATTCTTGGTAGAATTAAATAATTAATTTTATGTCCTGCCTACAGGTATAACTCTGCTTCAGGGTACAAAAAGTTTGCAGAAATATTTGACCTTTTAGATGCTTAGCCAAACATAAGTTCTAAGTAAGCAACTGCTCCTTGCCCATCGTTGAGAGCGGCAGATTACTCCCTACTCATGAGGATTGTAGTTTTAACATTTATTTAGCTTCATGAAATTTTCCCTCCTCACTTTGCACAGCTGGAACACGTAGCAGTGTAAGCTGTGACAAGGACAGGTTAAAAGTGTCTTTATTGAGACAGTGGCATTGTTAACTGCACAACTGCCAGTAGAAAAGGAATATGGGTTTTAAATGATGAATGCACTAATCCTGCAGAAATTTGCAAGCATCTAGCTTTTATAGTCTAAGTGGTCCTCACATAGGCCATTCTCGGTATGCAAATTTTAACATGTAAACAAATCTCTGCAAGGTCTGTACCTTGGATTGTACAATGTTCAATACAAGTCTGTCTCTCACTGTTTACTCTGTAAAACACCAATGCAGATGAGAAGATAATCAGTAATGGTAGAGCCTAATGAACTACAGGAAAAAAAAATAATAACATTATTCTGTAAACATGTAAAAAACAGTTACTTGACAACAACAATCCATCATAGATCTCTTTTTCAACCTAGACTTGAAACTCCTCTTCCTGTCTGTGACTATAATCTGTTCACAGCTATGGTCATTTATATACCCCAGCAAATAAGGTGCATTAACAGTGAGTTAATTTAGCACCCTGAAATGAGATTTCGAAGGAAATCAGGACTGTTCTATCTCTCTCTTTCAAGTTACTGTGCATTTTAGCATTCATTTCAAGGGCAGATGGTGCCAACTTGGGATACTTGAAAATTCCACCCAGAACCATCCCATTCTGCAGGCCAAGAAATACAGCAGGTTAAAAATAATGATAATGATAATGATAATGATGCTGTAGCTGTTCAATACATATTTGTTACAGATCCCTAAATTCATAACATGAATGCAGAAAGTGTTCAGAACATGAACCCCTATGTATATAGATGATCATCAGACACAGTGAGGGTCAACCCCCTCTTGCAGGGTCAGAGGCAGGACACTGGTGATCATAAAAGTACCCAGACTAGGCACATACTACGTTCTTAGAAAAGAAAAGAAAGACCACTAAGTGTCAATCTCAGTGCCAAAGGGTCCAGTATGGCAGTACCTGGACATCAGTTCTTCTCAAGAAACCTTGCTAGGATGTGTTTAGAACTAAAGATTTGTTGCCTCTATTTCTTTAAGAGTGTTTTCCATGATATCAACTGTCCCAGCATAAACCATTGTTCCTTTTTTCTCGGTCTCTAGTATGTTCATTTCCCTCTTTATCGAGAACTTTACACCTCACAAATTCAAGCTGTTCAGAAACAGCAGTTTTCATGCTATCCTCTTTGTCTTATGTCTCCTGCAGGTTTCTGGAAGTATAAAAACACATGCGCAATTTAAAGGACAGAGCTGACAGTTGAAAGCTACGCGTCACCTAAGCCTGTGTGGATAGTGCTTTCAGTAGGCACACCCAAGTACAAGCTTGAGTTAACCAAGCCAAGCAGCACAGGACCAGGAGTACCCACAGGGCTTTCCCCAGTTCAGCTGGCGCACACATCCACTATACCCACACCTCGGTTCCACCAGTCCCAACACTAGTACACGGGCTAAGCCACTCACCATTCACAGTCACCCCAATCAAGGCCCTTTACTGTCAAGGCTCTTGGATACAAGAAGGGAACTCAGCCAGGGAGGAAATCACTGCATCCCAGCATGGAGAACAGATAACAGCATGCGAGGAGTGGAATAAACATGCTGCACTCCCTTAACAGCATCCAGAAAATGCACTTCAGAATTTTACAGGCCAACTGCTCTGCCCCTCCATCCACTCACCTCACTAAAACAAGTCAATAACATGATCTTACAAGATCTTACATGGTCAGCTCACGCTTCTGCACAGCCAGTGTCTTCCTCGAGTCAAAGACCTTTTCAACTTTTCACAGCTTGTCAGCGAGCTCATCTGCAGCCTGTCGGTGTCCGTTCTGCTGAGGCTGGAGCTGTGTTACAAGGCCTTGCCAATTCCTCATTTAGGGAATGAGGGGAGTTACATGCACAGACTAACAGTGCCCCTCACTCCAAGGGTCTGGACTGAGACCACTATGTACAGATACTCTATACCAATATACACACGTACAACATACAAACAAACTGCTTTCTTCTCTGATGACAGTGCAGATCAACGTCATGCTCTTTTATCTGTCTCCCACAGAGAGATAAAACCCTTGGTTCACCTCTTGGCGTTTGTCTGCAACGGGAGATATGGAAAGTAGAGCAGCCAGGATGAATGCCAGGATGCACGGTTACACCTCCAAGGGTCTGCAGTTGCAGAGCAGGCAGAGAGGGGAAGGAAGGAGGGAGAGAAGGCACTGTGAAGGGAGTGAAAATGGGGGAAGAACTAGCCTGTCTGCTCTATGAGAGCTCCCGGCATGTCTGACTGGTGCAGTAAGCAGGTCAAGAAACGCTGGTGGCTGAGGGGCTGCCTTGGAGCTGGGAGGGCCTTTGCAGCCCGAGGTATTTCATTAGCCACATTTGCAACATAATGGCTTTGCAACACACTGTCACACTCAGGACTAGGCCACTGTATTGGGTAATGGCAATGTTTCAGTGATTAAAGACTCCGAATTTCTTACTCTCTAAGCAGCTTGTCATGGTCAGCCAATATCTCTCTGCGGTGCAGTATCAGTGCACCATCAACGGGGCCAGTGAGAGCTGACAGCTTTGATGCAAAGAAAGGAAGGCAGCATGAGCCCAACTTGAGTGATGAACTGCCTCAGGTGGGGGAAGTGCCTGACCCTGCTTCCTGCGGCTTCCCATCCCAGGGGCTTAATGGCCACCAGCTTCTCAAAAACCCCGTCGTTTCGCATAAGACACTGAAAATTACAGAGACTACGTCCCTGATTTGTGGATCAAGATAGCTACTGGTCCTGGAACTGTTGTACTGGATGTACAGAAATGCTACCTGGAGAAAAAGAAACATTGTCCTCCTTTTTAGGAAAGTTTAAGAAAGCATGTTATTCAATTTTTAAAAAAATAATCAAGATCTCAATTTTTTCCTGCAGGAAAACTGTAAAATTCTCATTTCAAGTTAACTGGAGGAAAAGAAATGGCCTCAAGTTGCACCAGGGGAGGTTTAGATTGGATATTAGGAAATATTTCTTTATGGAAAGCGTGGTGAAGTATTGGAAGAGGTTGCCCAGGGAAGCAGTGGAGTCACCATCCC
Source organism: Apaloderma vittatum (assembly GCF_000703405.1). Classification (NCBI taxonomy): domain Eukaryota; kingdom Metazoa; phylum Chordata; class Aves; order Trogoniformes; family Trogonidae; genus Apaloderma; species Apaloderma vittatum. The sequence goes on from NW_009694110.1 coordinate 140,918, forward strand.
TGAAGATGTTCAAAAACCCTGTATATATGGTACTTTGGGATATGGTTTATGATCATGGTGGTGTTGAGTGGCCAGTTGGTCTTTTCCAAACTTTGATTCTATGAACACTTTTCAAAATGGTTAGCACTCCACCTCACACCAAAAAAAAAGTATAAAGAAACAAACAAACAAACAATCAAAAAAACCCCAAACCCCACAATATTTGAAGAGTCTGGTTTCCTGTAGTGCCACCACATGTTAGCACATTTAGCCCAAATTTCTTTGCTCGGGCTTCTAAATGCAGCTGTAAAATAAAAAGAACAGCAACATTTACATCTTTCTGACTTGGCTGGTTTTGATTCCTCAATGTGTAATTGAGGAAGGTAGGGAGGGAAAGTTTGAGGTTAACTGAGTAAGTATTTTTTTAAATTAGTACCTGGTAGGGAGGAGAAGGGGAGAAACCTTTATCCACTGTTTAAATGTCTTTCAGCTCATTTTATGCAAAACCATTCCTCAGATACGCCTTGGCCTACCGAGTTCTGACTGTTTTATTCATTAGTCCTGCAGGAGACCCAGAGCCAATGACTAATTTTACGGGTTTTTTAGAGGTTGGCTGCAAAGCTCTGAAATTCAAAACCTGTATCATGCTGTAGAAGCAAACATAATCAGGGCAGTTGCATTCAAGCATACATTTATTGATGGGAAGACAGTTACACTAGGGAGAAATTTGGGCCAGTTCAATTGCTAAGGTTTTTTTTTCCCAAACTCAAAGGAGAAATTTGTTTGATTTTTCAAGTATTATTCATACTGAAGGTGTGTTTGTAAAAGTGAGGTAGAGGCCAGTATTAGGAGCTGCTTATAGTGAAGCTAACAACAGCCCACAGTCTGGAGCAGAATACTAAGACGCTGCCCAGAAAGCAGATTCAGATCTTCCTCTTTCCTCAAAGAGGAAATGCTGAAGGCATTTTATATCACCACTTAAACAGCTATTTTCTTGTTTACCACATTATAGTTTGCTAACTGTTGTGCTCTTGAGCTCTGGATGAAAATTGTGCTTTAAGCACAGGTTTTCAATGTAGGCATAAAATTCAGGAGAGTTACCGTCAGGCAAGTTATACTATTCTCTACTCTGATGGCATTTCATAGAATTTCCCAGTTTACTGTTGGTCAGCTGTTCTTTTTGCTCACAGAATCACAGAATCACAGAATGTT
>NW_009694111.1:0-19420 GCF_000703405.1 Apaloderma vittatum
GGAGCGGGGGAGCTTAATGCTGAGAAGCAGACGCTGGGCTGGGCACACACCAGTTCCAAAGAACAAGGAACCTCTTGCCACTTTGCCCAGCAGCTGTTAAAAGGGTGCCTCTAGGTAGTACTGTCAAAGAAATTCATCCCCCTTAGGATATGTTGGGGAGATGGGGCAGGGGGAAACTCACAATAAACGACACGCAGGAAACACTGACATAAATTGTCATTTAAGATTTAAAATTCCGCCACAGATTTCACCCTTTTGTGGAGAGAGCAAGGAGAATCAGTGGGAGCTGCTTTTATGAGCTCTCACAACACCGTAATTACCTCGCTGTTCACAGCTTTTTCTGGCAGAAAGAGCAAAGTTGGGGAAGTTTTTAGTTAGCTGCACTAGGTCTGGAGCAGCACGGCTGTGGACCAGCTCTAGTCACGTCCCTTTCACCCTCAGCTGCCCTTAGGTGGGCTCAGATGAGTCACGGCTCCAAGTGCTTGAGGTGTTGGTGGAAGAGGAGCTGCTGAGAAGCAAAACCCTAAGGTGAAGCCTAGGGAGAGCAGGAGAATCCCCCTGCAGCTAAGTTGGAAGAGAAAGGAGAGAGGTTTTTTCAGACCCGATAGCCTGGAATATTTTCTCTTCCAGAGGTTTCAGAGGGGAGTGAGGCGGTCCCCAAACGAGTACGGGTTGCTTTAAAAGATACAGAAAGGAGCTGAACTATGGGAAGGCAGGTGATGGGCTGTTTACTGGTGGTTTCTTTCACAGTCCATCCATTTAGGGGGCTTTATGTGTTGTCTGGCTAATAGTCCCGTTCATTCTGTGATTGGAAAACATCACATTCTCAATGACTGGTTTTATACTTATTTCAAAACAGACTTTATGTTGCTCTGTTTTCTTACTGAGTAGCCTTCATCCACTGAAGTATAAATCTGTCATCCCATAATCTGGAAATAGCTTTTCTAAGGTTTGGGTGCTGGTTTGTTGTTTTGTTTTTTTTATAAATTCCCATTTTGTTAACCATTACCTTGCACACAGAAGCAACACTTTCTGATTTGTTCTGCTGAAAGTAATTCCATTGCGCCCCATGGGACTGCAAGCATGAGTAGTCACTATTTGGCCTGCATATGAAATACTGATCAGGCTCATAAATAACCACTGGAAAAATATTATTAACTGTACCTCGATGGTTTTATTTCTGTTTGTGCTCAGGAGTTGTTACAACATTCTGGCTTCTGCACAAAAGAGGTGGCTGAGCTGCTGGTTTGTGTTGTGAGATTTTAGTGTTGCTTCACATCTGAAAAGTTAACAAAGTCAAAACCTGGTTCCAGGACTTCAGTGATTTCTTTCTGTTATGAAAGAAAATGTTATTCCAGATGGTATGGAAAATTGTGCATTTTTGTAGTTTGTCGTGTTTACATCTTTTTTTTTCTCTAAATATATTTTGTCTGCCTTTAATGACACTACGAGCAAGGATGTCACTTGTGAACCAGGCGCTGTCCTGGTTTTGCATGTCAGATACAGAATTCAAAATGAAAATCCTAATTCCCAGCTGGACCTACAAACTTTCCAGGAATTGGGCAGAGATATTTCCACAGTCTTTTCCAGATGCCTGTGTTGTGAGCTGTTTGAAAGTGAACTGTTTGCTGTCACCCTTTGTGTATCTTTCCTCCACAGTGTGGCGTGCCCATAGGGACTACCTGGAGCACAGTTTCTTCGGGTAAGGGTTTGTTCACATTTAGGCTCTTTGGAGCACAGGAAGAGTGAGCACTGAGCTGTCTCCAGAAGCTGTGTAGGCACGCTGTGTGCCCTTTAATGTGGAGATTATACATAATGTGTTTGAGTAAGAGCTACATTTTTAATTAGGATCATAAAATGGAAGAAGTAAAAGACAACGTTCAAACAAAAATTGTAATAAATCTGGCCTAATTCAATTCAGGGTGAGAATGGGAATTTACCATTAGCTTTAACCCAAGTTAGGTTTGCTCCTTCAAGGCTTCTCTGGGAATATTTAATTCTTTTGCATACAGCGTTGTAATCATGACTTTGTACTCCTAAAAGTGACTTGACAGAAAACTCTGAGAGTAGCTACAGCACTATGAGCAGCAACGCAGACTTCTCGACCCTGCCTGCCTGGAAACGAGTCAGTTCTGCGAGAGGAAAAGTCATGGAGGGGGGATAGCTGCCATTCAGGCCAGGTATCCCTAACTGCATAACTTAATTTTCAGAAAAAGGGGTCACTTTGGATTTAGGGATTTGAAGAATGACGAGTAAACAGCTTTATGAAGCTCCTGCCAGCTGAAGAAGTCCCTTCCAAATGTGAAAGGCAACAACCAGGAGAAGTGTAGAAATGCTTAAGCAGCTGGAAGGCATGGAAATGTTTCAGACTAGGATTACTCGGGGAACGCAACAGCGCTGTGCCATGACAGATGTAAAGGAGGGAAATTGTCACAGGAAGGTACGTGAGTACCTTCACAGAACCTTCCTGTAAGATGGAGAGGTGTAAAACTGTAAAAGCAGAACCAAGATATTAAAAATGAGGCGCAATGTCCGAGTTATTCAGGAATCTCAGGCTCTGATACGTTGCACTTCTTGGATTCTCAGTTTGAGTGGGTTAGCATGGTGTTGAAAAGAGCTACTGCATACCATAATATAAGGTATCTTTAAGGGTGAATTTCCCCATATTCTACTTCTCTCTGCACATATAGAGACAATAACAATCTTTGGTCTTACCTGCATTTAAAATTCTGTGATAGCTGAAGCAACAGGGCAAAATACTGCAAATTTCTCATGTGCCTTGTGCTGTCACATTGACCCGAGCGTCCTGTCTTGAAATGTGAGAGCCACTATCACAGAATCACAGAATGTCAGGCGTTCAAAAGGACCCCAAAAGATAATCTAGTCCAGCCCCCAACTGTGCTTGGATCAGGGTTAGTTCTGGTTACGGTACAGAGTAGATGTTATTTCTGCGACAGCTGTATCCTCTGAATCCTCCTCTGACTTCAAACTTTAATGCTCCCAAGTAAGAAGGGTGGAGAAAGAAGATTTCAGGAACAACATTTTTAAACATATAATAGAAATTATGTGTGTTAGAGAGACCAAGAGAGATTATTAGAATACAGCATGAGAGAAATGGAAACGAATGCATGTGTGGACGATTCCTCTAATTATTTAGGCACACAAGAGCATTTACTTTTAGAAGTATTCTGAGAGAAGGAGTAGCATGGCTGGGAAACAGCCTGGTGGAAGTGTCAGGAGGACATCATATCTGGGTCACAAACAACTTGGTGATGGAGCTGTTGTGTGTGTTTCATTTCTAATGCCAGAAGCCATCAAGTCATCCAAGAAGTAACTGTTCTCTAAAGACAACCTTTTTTCAAAATTAATGGATTGTGTTTAATTTTATATTAACTTTGTTTGTAGAAACCTGAAAATCAAGACTTATGTGTTTATCCAACATCAAACTTCTCATTAGAATGAAGTACAAATTGTCTTAATGTCACAGTAGATTTATTTCAGTTAGTTGCTTAATGTACAATAAGTAATCCCAGTTAATTTCTTGATGTACAAAAAAAGCGTGGATAATCACATTTGCCTCCTTGCTTAAATTCCTAGTTTCAATTTATGTTATTTAATCTATCCAAGTATTGATTTTTCAGTTTTCATACCTCAGAACATTCCTAGAGGATTCTTAGTGAGATTTTGCCATGAGAAAAACCCCTTCAGTCAGTAATTATGAAACACAAAAGCAAGAAATAGGAAACGAAAAGTTCAAGAACATTAGCTGCATTCACGTTTTTGAACAAGGAATAAGGAATAGGTTCCACAGCATAGACTTTTCAGTTTTCAGTATTTATATTGTGTTCAATTTTGTATAGAAGAGGCTGTTTTAATTTAGGAGTTCGCAATACACGCTTTCATTAGCATAGCACTCTGTAATTATGCACATTGGTAGCGGGAACACAGAGGGCTTTGCTTGCTCTGTGCAGAGGAAGGAAAGGGAAAGCAAACAGGGCAATGACAATCTCTGCAGTGGGAACATTTCCAAGGAGTGAGCACCTGATTCCTTCAGAATCAGCAGATATTTCCCAGCTTCGCTCGGAAGCTGGTGCAGAGTACATGACTCTGAGAGAACCTCAGCCAAGCGCCAAAAAGAAGAGCTTTTCAGGAGAACTAAACGCGCCGACATCTGCTAGTTATGTCTTCTCTGGTGTATGTACAGTATATAAATCATAAATACTGTAAGTTATGCAAATCTTCTCTGGAAACAATTTCGAAAGCCCTATGAAATTCTAGAAACCACCAGCAGGCATATTTCATAAATCAAACTTACTTGTAAGGTCCCACCAACAAAATCTTTGCGTTAATTGATTCACTAATGTGTTTTTAATGCGAGGAATTTCACATTATTAGGAATTACAGGCAGTGCAAGTATCTAGTAACACTCAGGACTCATCTATGTACTTTTATACAAATAAAATTCCATATCTTTGTAAGAATAGCCCAGGGCCTGTGTGTCATTCAGGCTTTATGTAGCCCCTCAAAATATGTTTTAGGTCAAACTAAAGCAGTGCTGTAGGCTCATCTTGGTTCTGCGAACAAAGGTGAATTTCACATCAAATCCTTCTTCTGCTAGACAGAAATTTTTGTTATCTCTGTAAGTCTGACCAGCACATTATTTTTAGAAGCCACGTCACCTGGAAAATGTAACTGTAATGGGCACATAAGTGACTAAGCCCCAGTGCCTGGCAGTAAGTGCATTCCTAATCGTTCCCACTGTCATCGGTTTTTTGCCACTCGGTTTGACGTGTCTAAAAGGAAGCCCTTCCCCTCCAAAGGAGTGCTGTGCAGGGGTGTCCTACTGCTGGCTGGGAAAGCTTTCCCACAGCAGCGGGACGAGCAAGTGAGTGGAGTTCCTTGAGCGCAGAGGCATTTGCAGGATGAGGTGTCATTCATAACCCTGTCTCTGATCGATCGGACGCCTGTCAAGAGTCTTAGGACTACGTGTGCATACACTTGAGCAGTGGGAGGAGAGAAGCCTTACACGCAGCTTGCCATACTATCATCCAGTACAGGAAAGCTGAGAAATGTTCCAGCTGCCTTCATCAGTCTCATAATGACACACTAGAGAAGAAATCTAATGAGTTATTTTCTCAGCTCTTCAGATAAATGTGAAATCGGCAGAATCCATTTCAAATTGGTAACCACCTTTATTCAACCCCAAGAGACCGTGCAGCTGACTTGAAGAGGCAAAAGTTTTGAGCAGGTATGTCTGTATTCCCTTGTAATCTTTGCTTCTTCACTCTGCATTCTGAAAGGAATCTGTGGAATAAGGACTAATTTTCAGCTTTTCATCCATCTTCATAATTATAACCCATGTTAGTCTAGAGAATTTGATTAGCACAAGAAGATCAGCTACTACTTTTATAGCTAACCTTTCTGTAAGGAATGTGTAGCATACTTATGAGCAGACCTGTAAATAGGCACCACACTAAAAACAGGAGGATGAGAAGGCTTGCGGTTTGAAGGACTTTGATTTAGGTTCTGATGACAGACCAAGTAGGAATCATAGAATCATAGAACAATCCAGGTTGGAAAAGACCCTTGGGATCATCGAGTCCAACCATTGACCCTACACTACAAGTTCACCCCCTAAACCATCCCACCCAACACCACATCTAAGCGACACTTGAACACATCCAGGGATGGCGACTCAACCCCCTCCCTAGGCAGTCTGTTCCAGTGTCTGACCACTCTTTCTGTGTAGGAGATGGCATGTGTTGTGGATGAATGCTAGCCTGGAAAAGGGAACTGCCAGGAAAGCACTACAGGGTACGCTTACCCTGCTGATTCATGTAGCAGCCTTTCACCTTCTCATTTTCAGTGTTATTCTCCTCACATTCCTCTTCACGCATGCACACAAGTGCAAATACGCATTTATTCCAGCGGTGTTATTGACTGTCTCGGACACTGGCCTTCCTGTAGCAGCTGCCTGTTTAAATCTCACCAGCCAAACTTTTAGCAGAAGCTAAACATAGTCACCGAGGGTCAGTTGCTGAGAGCTCCAAATCACAGAACACAAGTCTGGAGGGAAATGCTGGAGCGTAAAAGTCCTGCTCACCTCCATCTGAACCTCATGACTCACCTGGTATGGCAGTCCTAGCTATGCCTCTGAGGTCTGCCTTAATTGCATCTCCTTTTCTCCTGATGCGCAAGTGAAATCACATGCAGAGCTCCTAGATCGATCCTGTATTTCTGGAAAAGCACCGTAAGGCTGGTCCTTCTCCAGCCTTAAACCAGACACAGAGACCAGTGCAGAGAGGTGTCTGGCTCTGGAGTTCCCAGACAGCAAAATATAATAAGGTCTCCCAGAGGAGCTTATTTTCTCTATCACTTTTTCTGTTCCCATTCTAGATATATTTTATGTTTTCGAGGCACAACCCTCTTAGTTCTTATCATCGTGAAGCCTTTGTAGGAAGTCACGTCTAAAATACTTCTCTGTGTTCTATTTTCAAACACACTGTTATTTCAAAGGGGGAAAAAAGTGGAAAAGAAGGAGATGCAGGAGCTGTCACCTTTGTAAGTCCAAAACAATCCTTTTAGCTACTGACATATATTGAGAAGCAAGAGTATTGGAAGTTTTCAATCAGAGGGCTGCCAATGCATTTCAGTCTTGGCCCACAACACCTTTTCTATTTGAGTTCTGGACCTTGGCTCCAGGATGGATTTGGAATAGCATTCAATGGGGTTTTTTTTAGATACCAGTGAGTTAAAAAATCTGATATTTGTACTTAAATAATGAATGTCTCAGCCAGTAAACTGCAATTGAAAAATAAATCTTCTGCCATAAGTTCCTGTGTGAAGTAGTTTTAATGCATTTTTTTAAAAACTAAAGTATCTTTTAAACTGTTACATCTTGCTTCTATATACTAAAAATAAAAATACAACACAGTTTTCAGTACTGTCGTGTTCCGAGTTGTGCTTCACCTCACAGGGGTGTAACAAGGTTCCTGTTTTCCAACTCGTCATAGCTTGATTTCTATCGCTTAACTTGCAGTTTTGCAAAGGAGTGTGAAAGTCGTTCAAATTCAGGCAGCAAGTATGCCAGCGACTCTCACCTCTCTGCACCACTCAGGCATACACAGGTACACAACTATGTCTTTATTCTAGCAAAATTATCGATCCACTTGTTGTCCAGTTGAATCTCACCAGCTGGACTGGGGACACAAGCTCTATCTGCTTGTATCTGGTTGCAGGCTTGGAGATTATTTTTCCTAGTGATTTACTTGTCCAGATTTCAATATTGGGTGGTGATTAACGAATTTTGTTGGGGTGTGGAAACTGGCTCACCATGTGTCTCTACAAGATCTGGTTCTTAAGAGCCGAGCTGAAAATTGGTAGTCAGTAACTTTTAATATCTCGATAAAGTGTTCAGTATTATTTCCGTATTTATTAAACCATAAAGAAAAGCATTCCTGATTTTTGCTCTTTCTAGCAGTGTCGCTGTTTACAGTGCCCTGCAAAATTATCAGATGGTGTGTCGTGTGGAATATGTTCCAGATGCCACAATTCCATGCTTTTAAAGGTCTAGCACATGATTCAGCAACCATCACAAGAAGAGTGTTCTTCAAATACAAAGTGCCCCAGAGGGATAGAACTATTAGCATGGCGGAACAAAATGAAAAACATCTCACTAGGACAGCTTAGTAATAGATGACAGTGAAACTTTTGTTGACATCAAGGCTAGATAATGTCTGAAAAAGAAAGCACTTACTTCGTTGCAAAAATACCCAAATTTGAGTACCCTACCGAGAGTATTTGCTCAAGAACGTGACTTCGGCAGTTCCTTTACAGCTGTAGAGAAGAATGAAGAGAGGACAGAATTGCTAAGTAGAAGTTTGCTGTACTTGTGAGTGCTGATATTGCTTTTTCTAGGAAACAGATGACAAAATTTTACAACACAACTTTGCTTTAGAAGTGTAGATTCCAAAAGGAATGAACATTTTTGAAGCTTGATGTAGATCTAGTGAAGGGTGAAAATTCATTTAGTTGACTTAAATGATACTTTTTTTTTTTAAATAGTAGGACTGGGAATCATGTCAGTGATAACTCTTGTAATTTATTACCAGATCTCAAACTAAGGTTACAGAGCTAGTCTGCCAGTCCTGGTTCCTCTGAAGCCCATGCCCAGGCTAACACTGAGTTCACTGGGAACAGAATATATTTATCAGTCAGTGTTTTGTTGCTTCATAACTTTGGGATGAAACCAAAACACTTTTCTTTCATGATTTCTAAGAGGCATGATGATGTAGAATCACAGAACAATTCAGGTTGGAAAAGCCCCTTGGGATCATCGAGCCCAACAACTAACCCTGCTCTACAAAGCTCACCCCTAACCCATCTCCCCCAACACCAGCACACCACATCTGAATGACATGACGCTGTCTAGCATTTTACTTTTTGGGTCGGTCGTGCAGGGAAGTCCATCTGAAGTAGCTATTGCGCTGAGTATTCACTTCTTACTTTAGTCACAGTGGTTTTCTCCAAGACACGTTTAGACTGTGCGAAAGGCGAGAGAGTTCTCCCTGTTTCCAAAGCACAGCAAGTTACCCGGCCCAAAGGCATTCTCTGCACACACTGAAGTTGTTACTAAGACACTGGCTTGGAGGAGTGATTGCGTGGTGAATTTTGCCTTAGCTTGCTGTCGGCTGGTGTCTCTGCGTAGGCATCCTGTTGGCTTCGGTGGCAGCGCATGTCGTTCCTATTCTGTTACTACCATCAATGCTTGTACAAAAGCTGTTTGAGTTAGAGCAGCTTCAGAATAAAGAATGTAATTGGCTTTTTTTCCCTTGCTTTTCATAGCAGGATCTCTAACTATGGGTTATTATTCTTTGCTTATTTATAGCCTTTTCCCATTTCTGTTGAGTCTTACTTTCCTCTTCCTTTTCACTGCTTTGATGGCAGATGTTATGGTTATAAATTCCCTCTTGAACAGGAGGGAATGCCACCACTGGCATCCTTGTAGCACAGTCTTCCTGTAAGCCAAGTTACCTGATAGGTTTTTGAAAGCCAGTTTATCCAATTTTCTGTTGTATTAGAACTCTCCCAAGTAAGAGTGCAATTTTGCTTTTCACATTAACGGCATCTAAAAAGTTTCTGTAGATAGGGCTAATAGCTCACTCCGTATCCAAACCGTGCTTTTAGATCCCTACTCCTTTGCTCTTCCTTAAATAATTGTGTTGAAGCTTTCCTTCCTAGCTGAATGTCTATTCATCCGTGAATTTTGGGGGGATTTTTGAAAGAATGTCAGTTAAAATGTTGTGCCTGGGAAAAGCACATTGATTTGGTAGCGTTTAGCTATTGTGACTGTTTCACTGATGTGAACTCCTGCCTTTAAGATTTTGAGACAGGGCTTAGAAGTTAGTGTACGGTCTTCACACATGTCGGGAAGTGTACCTGCGTATTTGCAGGAAGAATCAAACGGGAATAAACTACAAACCCCCTTGGAGGAACAGAAATGTCCTTCTCTCATGCTACAGAGAGGATTTTGACAAGTTAGCAACAAATTCAGATATCATCTGAAGAAAGTGTATTCTGCTCACTGCCTACATGATGACCTTGTGTGTTGCCAAATTTGAGGGAACGTAATTTTTTCTGTTTATAAAACCAGTCTCTCTCACTCCCTGCTGCCAAAGGTCTGCAGCATGTAAATCGCTGGTGGAGGTGTTTTCTGCTGCCTCCGAAAAATGACGTGTTCTTGCTGCTCTCAGCTTGCTTCTAGGTAATGCTCAGCCATCTGCTGAAACAGCCTTTTGTACGTTGGTCTGTCCCATGTTATTGCAAAACATCTGTATCTGAACAGGACACAGTCAGAGCGTTAGTCGCAGCCACGGCTGCCCTTACAGCAGACGGGAGCTGGACAGTGAATGCAACAAGAGCTTTTAAAACCAAAACTGCTTGAAAAATCAGGTTCTTTCTAGGTTCTGCTTCCTGTATTCGTTGTTGCTTGGAAACCAGGTAAATGACTGCTATATTTGAATACGATAATGTGCTCCTTAGAATACTGGTGACAATGCAGATTTCCCCATCCAGTGCCCAGTGTTCTAGGGATCTGGTTGCCTCCTGATTCAATGCTGGAGCAGAGAATAAAAGTGATGCCAGATTTGGGTTTTAATGTTCGAACCTAACCTAGGAACCCGATGCCTTGGATCCGTAAGGATTTATGCTCTTGAAAGCAAAGGCAGTACTACTCTGTCGAGCAGAAGGCTTGGGTGTGGAGTCTGAGTATTTGGGTGCATTTCCCTGCAACTCTTAAAAAAATGCCTGACAGACAACGGTTTAGAAATCATCCCAGTTTTCTGTGTTTTCCCGCTAGCTGTTTAAAGGCTGCTTCACACTGAAGAGAGTGAATATGGTGGCTCCCTGTTTATCTTCCCATCTGCTTTGGCTGACCATTCTGAAGTTCCTAATCTGGACATGCAGTAAGGAATCCTGGATGAGTCCTGCTCCAGGACCCTAAAAGTGCTTTACTTATTCTACTTTCAGCACCCATGTTACAGATTTTGGTGAGGTTTTAAAATAAAAGATTTTTTTTTTTCCAGTTTGGCACTCATGGATTGGAAACCCATCACCTTTCATTTTTTTATAAGATGCCTCTCTTTGTCCTTGTATTTGAGTTCTTTTGTTCCTAATTGTCTCCATGCATTTTTCATCCCCTAATGTCCTTTGAAGCTACTTCAGACAGACAGAAACAGTCTGCCAGCAATGTGAGAGAAGCTCTTGAGGAAATTTGGAATTAAGAGAGAGAGGATTATTTGTTCAAGTCTTTTTTTTTCCTACATGAAGATGATTTGTGACTCCTGACCCGCAACTATTCTGTGTCCTGCTGTGGGAAAAGTTAGTATGGAAATCACAGAATCATAGAATGGCTTCAGTTGGAAGGGACCTTAAAGATCATCTAGTTCCAACCCCCTGCCATGGGCAGGGACATGTCCCACCAGCCCAGGTTGCTGAACAATCGCCAAGGACACTGCGGCCAAGCCGAGAACCCCAGGGATGCTTCCATCAGCCCGTATTTGCCTCTAGAGGTCTCCCAACTCTTCCTATATTTGAAAACCCCAGCGTATGCTCTTGGCACCTCGGTCAGCTCTCTTCAGCATGTGCTCCTGGCTCTCCCCTCATGCCCTGGCCCTCAAGATTATCTGTGGTTTATGGTTCCCAAATACAATTCTTTCTTGTCACTGTCTGCCATTACCATGACCCATCAACTGACCTTTACACAGGTTGTATGAGAAGATTTCCTGTTACATTTATGGGAGCTATTTTTTTAAAATAAACCACTGGGTAATGCAGACAGTTTGTAACGTGAATCTGGTGACTGGAAGTGAAGGTTTAATTGATGTACTCCATGAGCACATTTCCAAGCAAAGCATAGGCAAAACTGTCTTTGCAGTACTTGTCTGCAGAAAAAATGGAATCCCCACAAACTTTTGTGTAATGCTCTTGCTCCACTCCTTGCATCTCAGAATGTCAGCTGGAAAATCATCTCTGCCAGACTTCTTCCTTCCTCAGTGCTGACGGGTGCCTGACTGTCCCAGCTTCTGCGGATGAGACTCAGGAGTTATTTTGCTGGGGTTAGTCAGCCTGCTTCATCTTGCTTTTTTGAGGTGTCATGGCTTCACAGTGCTGTCGGCTAATTTGCATTGGTAAAGTGAGAAGACAGATTCACTCTCTGAATCAGTACAGGATAACACTTTCCTGTTAGCACGATCCCGGCGCAGACTGAAGCAGAACAGGGTGGCATGCAATATCGCTCCTCCCGACGTGAATTTAGACCTATTATCCGACCCTGGGGGAGGAGAAGTGGCTGCACTCAGCGTGCCAGCAGGAACTCAGCAGGAGCTGCTGCCTCTCAGGCAGAACACGGAGGCAATCAGGTGCCTCCCGCAGGTGCTGTGGAGCTGCTCGGGTTGGATTGCTTCCCCTCGCGCCAGCGGGATGCTCTCGTCCTGCCAAAAACCTGGTACCAGCTAATATCTTTCACGGCCCTTTTCCCCGGGAAAGAAGAGCTTCCTCTGCTTGCTCTACACAAGGTTGAAATGGCCATCTAATGATTAAGCAAGGGAGCAGGAAAATGCTGCTTCCAAATGTCAGTGGAAAATAATCGGATATGCGGAGGCAACAGGGCTTTTCATGGGGTGCTGTGAAGAAAATGAATTCCCAAGTGATTAGAAAATATGCATAATTCATACGATAATATTTAAATCAATATTCTTCTAGGAATGTATGCGTTGGATGTTTTAAAGGATGAAATTTGAAACTTATTTAAGCGCTGAGTTTGTGGCCAAGAATGTTCTGGGTTTGTAGAATTTTCCGTTAAAATATTTAGAGGCATATGGCCAATTTTCATTTCAGTCAAAACAAATCAGAGTACTTGCTGGTTTACAATTTTGCTCGTTAACTGTGATTTTAAGTAGTTTTTTCTCGGTGAATGGATTTGGATGGGAATATCAAACTTTTGAATGAGACCTCTAAAATTTGTAACATCTATTTTAACTCAGAGCAAGTTTCATATAAAAAAAAATAAATGTATGATTCAAACATTTCTGCAACAATGAGAAGAGACTGCTCAGCCCTTTTTAGGAAGCTAACCGTAGCAAGGAATCATCTTATTTCCACATTCATTCAGCTTTCAGATGTCATACCCAGACAGAAGGCAAGGAGGACCACAGCTGTGGTTTTAATGAGAGAGATGCTTCTTTTGGAAGAGCTATGTTCAACATCAAACAGTAGTTGGGTACAAACAGACTAACAAAGAGCTGTGAGAGTGATCAGCAGCCAAACAAGCACAGGTTAAGAATATTTAAGGAAATTCTTTCAGTCTAAAAGAGACTAAGAGAAGACCTAAGAGATCATAAAAAAAGGAAAGAGATTATGGTCACTTACTTGCGGCAGGTAAGAAATAAAATGTCATGGCCTTAACTTTAAGTAACCAAGATTTTGGGATGGAGATCAGGAAGTATTTTTTGATGGTAAGCAGGGTGAAGCAAAGGAATAGATTACCTGTGAGGGTGTCACATTTTAGACTAAGAGAAGACCTAAGAGATCATAAAAAAAGGAAAGCAGATTATGGTTACTTACTTGCGGCCTTAACTTTAAGTAACCAAGATTTTGGGATGGAGATCAGGAAGTATTTTTTGATGGTAAGCAGGGTGAAGCAAAGGAATAGATTACCTGTGAGGGTGTCACATTTTTCTCACTGGAACATCTGAAGATTTGGCTATGTAGTACAAAACGGTTCGTACTACAGGATGCTCTGAGCTCCTAGGTCTGGGTCAGCGAGTGCTGTGCTCCAACTGTCTCCAAAGAAAACAACCATCTCCTTCATTTTCCTTGCTCTGTTTTCCAGGCAAAGTAAAACAAAGCCTGTAGGGCACAAAGGAGATGATTTCCAGCAGATCACTGGTCCAGCTTGCATGGGCCATACAGCTGTGAAAGCTCATCACAAATTGCAGCTGTTTGATGGCCACCAGCATGGATTAGGAGGAGAGATGAACTGGTTGACTTTTCTCAAGATTCTTTTCAGGCTTATGTTTTGGTGATCTACTGAAAAAGTAATCAGAGACAGGTTTCAGCTGGCAGACAAACCGGTTGGCCATCTAGTCACACCCCAGTCCCCTCCAAGGACTTTGTCCTTCATTGTCCTTCTTGCTTCAAGAGTTGTCTCCAAAACTAGCAAGTTCTTGAGAATCTAAATCAAAAAACCTGTGCCATAGCAGTGAAATGCTGTCTTCAAAACTGCTATCGGTGACTGTCATTGGAGACCTCTCCAAAACCATTCCATAGGTTAAAAATTACTTACTGAGGAAATACTGAAAAGGCTCAGAATAATTTTCTCATTCCCTAGCTAGCCTTCTAGAAACAGCTCCCAGAGTACTGTGGACTGTGTGTTAGACAAAAGAAAAAACTAGTGTGCCAGCACAGTTTAGAAGAGATGATGCCTTTAAAGACCTTCAACACACAGATTGCTGCCACTGGTAAAAACTTGCTGTGACTCAGCTCTGCTTTGCCTGAGAGCAAGTCATTTTGCTGCTTACTGTTGATGACTGAATTTGAAACCCTCTGAGGTCTTCTAGAGGTCTGAGAACCATTAAGGAGTAGAACTAAGAAGGGGAACTATTACTGGGAAAAGTGATTTTCAAGGAAAGATTGATAAAAATTAAAATATAATTAAAGAGGCTTGCACCCATTTACATTACAAATGGCCCATTTTTTAACTTACTCTACTGCAAAGCACAACAACACTCAAGTCACGGGTAAAAACAGGTGGAAAGAGTTTATTCACTTGAGGCTGTGAAAGGTTTACCCACTTCTGTGTGCAAAGAAGGATATTTTATCTGCTTTTGTGTTCAGTATTACATTGAAGAGCAAAGCAAGAATGTTAACTGAGTAAAGGGATAAAGAGGTCCAGAAAAAGATGTTAAAATCAGTGTGTGTGTATATATATAAAAAGACTTTTCCATGCTCTCCCTACATATATATATACAAATAAATAAAAATACATGTAAAGAACATGAAGAAAGAATAATGCAGCTGGGTGCAAACTGGACAGAAAACAGCCATATCTGATTTCATTTACCTAAGGGTGAGTTACAGAGAGGACAAAGCTGGACTTCTTGCATATGGGCACAGCAAAAAGACAAGAAGCAACAATCATTACCTGCAGTGAGAGAAATTCTCAGCGGCTATAGGGAAGAATTTTTCACAGCAGAAGTAATTAAATGCTGGAACATGTTGCCCAAAGAGGTTGCAAACTCTCCAACCTCAGAGATCTTCCAAACTGAACTAGTCAAGACCCTACACAAACAGGTCTAAAGTGGAGATTATTCCTCCTCTGAACAGGGGCTTGACCTGGGTGACATTCCAACAAAATTAAATTTTTCCACAATTCTCCGATTCTGTGGTATTTGTCTAGTCTCTTTTCAAGGATTTCTTATGATGGAAACGACGCTATCTCCCCAGACAATCTATTGCAGGGCTTCCCAAAGAGATGAAAAAAATATTCAAAGCAACTTTTATGTTTTGACTGGACTTAATCAGCTCCTTGAAGTGTTTGCAACCATCACACAACAATGCTGTGACAACACGTAGCAGCCAGAGGGTGAGACTGAATGAATATGCTGTGTTTCTCATCGCTGAATTGAAGGAATTTGAAATAATAAAGCATTTCAGATCGTAGCACTGCGTAATCCAAAGCAGGGGTTAGCAGCCTATTCCTTGCTAGAGAATGGATATGGGTTTCAGACACCTCTGGCAGCCACTGTATTAAAGTTTTCCAATATTAATGGTTAATGATATGGCTAAATAAATAATAAAAAGATATGGCTGAAGAACACATGAAATGAAAAAAGATATAGCTGCAGAACACATGAAATTATTTCATGGCCGTAGCCCCCTATCTCTGTTCTTGTAAGAGAGGTGAGAACATACATCGAATATATTATATCTGATTTATTGGTACTCCAGGAAGTTGTTTACCATACATCCACTGCTGTGTTGCTTGAAGGTTGTTAGATTTGGACATACAGGGTGAACTCAAGAGGTATATGCTTCTGAAAAAGCACATAGAGTCTGAGTCTTCACTGTTATGGTTTTGTCCTCATTTTTGCTTGTGCCAGTGCATTAAATGGTATCACATACTTAATTTTGTTATGCTCCCAGGAGCACCAACCAATCTTTCATAAACTGACTTTCAGTTAATTTTGAATCCATTGCACACCTTCTTGCTCCCTTAAACTAAAAAAACCAGACACTGATCAACTTCTTTCTCTATAAGAATGCCTTTTATTTTTATCTTTATATTTGAAACATATAGTTTGTTCCTCTGTCCTCAGCAACAGGCACATGCCATCAGCTCGGTGGTCTCCAGGTATGTTTAAGTGGTTTTTTCAGCACTACAGAAATGGTGTTTAATGGAAAATAGCACTGTGCAGAAAGCAAGGGAGTGTATGAAGTGTGCATCTTCTTTAAATGCCAAGATCTATTTTCATGAGATGTGTGTGTGTCACCTTCCACGTCTCATTTCCACTGTTAGTGACTGTGGCTGAAAGATTTTCATTTCTCCGTGGTCACCAAAATGACATCGTTTTTGCAGATGATCCAGCCTCATCTTTTCAGTGCCCTCAGTTCCATGCTTGAACTCAGTAGTATCTTTCCACCAAATAGAATATTTGTATTAATAATGGCAGAATCAGGTTGCCAGTTCCCAAGAGAAATCAGATGGGTGGCTTTTTTTTTTTTTTTTTGCTCTAGCAAATATAGCTCCCACCATTTTAGTATCATCTTAGTCTATGGCTCCACCCACTGTCACACGCTATGTGTTGTGCAAAATTTTGAGTTAAAGTAACCCTTCACAGGTGTGTTTTTTACAGTTCATATGAGGTAATCTGCGAATTGTGGGCACAGCACTGGTGATATGAGGAACCGATAAGTCTAAATCCAGGTCTTACCCATGCTTGTATAAACTACTAAAATATGGTTTTTTCTAAGGCTGCTCCATGTCTGGATTTTACATTTCTTGGAATTGTTGTCGTGAACAAGCACAGGTTGAACCTGACTTTTAAAAACATACCAAGACTAAATGCAAACAAAACTTAAACTTTCTGAAGTGGTGAAGATGCCAGTGCTTCCTACACACAGTGAAAAATATCCTTTTCAGAGCAGCATTTCTATACTCCGGAGAGATGCTAAATAAACAGATTTTTGGTTATGGACAGAATCCCCTCCCCTTAGTTTATAGCCAGGACATGAAATGACCGGAGAACCGGTCTGTGCTTGGCTCAGAAACACTTTTTCCCTGTGAGGGTGCCGGAGCCCTGGCACAGGCTGCCCAGAGAGGGTGTGGAGGGCTCCTGCGTGGCTTTTCTGCCCTTTTTGCAGCAGAACTGTGCTTTAGAGGTGCTCTGGGAAACGCCTGCACATGGAGAGGCAAGAGAGCAGCATGCAGGGGGTGTGTGGAGGAAACGTTTCTGCAGGTTTTATGTTTGAAGGCTCAGCAAAACCAAGCTGAGGATAAAACCAGGGATTACATTGATTATTTTGGTTGTTACTCAAGTTAATTCAACACGACTGGATCTCATTTCTCCTAAGAGTTGTATGAGTCAGACCTGTCAGACTGAAATATATGTAAGCGTATAAGGCATTTCTCCAAATAAGTGGATTTGACAGTGACTGTACGAGTCAAAACACCACAGTCAGGACACCTCTCACCTGATTTCAAACGCTTGCTTCCAAAAGGCATCCTAGAAAATTAATTTAGTTCCTCTTACGACTTATGAAGGGAAATTATAGACTTTAAAGCTATGATATGACCCGTTTTAGACCTATTTGCCCATGAAATGAGTTGCTCACAGAAGCCCCTTGACAAGCTCTTGATTAACAAACAGGGCTCACTGATTAACGGGGCGGTACGTAGCCAGTGTTCTTTGCACAACGTTTGCTGAGCTGTGGAGCCCCTTTATGGACACCTCATCCAGGCTGATGGTCTTCAGAGCTGATGGAAGACTCTGAGCTGTTCCTCGACGCTTTGCTCTCCATGTTCTCTCTTTTCTCAGCTTTATGAGCTGATTCACCTCTTAGCACCTCCAGCCTGAACAGCAGACTAAGAGGATCTTTTCACAGCTCTGGCTCTATCTAGGTATTTCCAATTGCCTTCAGTGTGTCCCTTACCTTTTTCTTTCACATGTCACCCTTTTCTTTTTCTTCCCACAAGGATTTCTGGAGCTTTTCTCCATGCTACTGTCCTCTAGAGAGACCTCTGCCCTGACAGTGTCCATTCCATCCTGCAAAACACTGTCATCAGACCTTATTTATTGTTATTTTTTTTATATATTCAGCATATGCCGTTATCTCAGATTAATAGAAAAAATAGCATAATCAAGAAAATATTGAGAAAAGAACCCACCCTATACGAATCTGTAAATGTCATTGTATTTTCTTTTGCTTTGGTAATTTTAGCTCCAGCTGGTGCTTTCTTCTCATTATCTCCATTACAAAGTGCCCTGAGAGGCCAGGACCCATCTTTGCTGTGTCAATAGCATCTGAACTTTGGTCCTAGAAAGCGTTTAGGAGTTTGACCCCTGGTCAGCTTTGAGATTTATCACATCTTAGATATTCAGTCAGTAATGAAGTGCTTTGCAAGATCAGCAACGTATAAATAGCAATAAACTGCGCAGTTCTCAGCCTCTGTCCTTGCCTTAGCAACACAAAAATTACTTCAAAGGTGAAGGATTGTATTTGGGCTAAAGATGTGGAAACTGTTGATGCATGAGGTGGTCAGGTGGGCAACAAAGGATGCTTTTAGCTTGTCAGAGGTCTTTTGTGCCAATGGTGAGCTGCAGTTCCAACCGGAGGAAGTGAATTGTAACAGGAGAGAGCAGGAGATGCTCTACCATATTTAGTATAGCTTCTCTGCCTGGTTCCCTAGGAGAGCAAGGCTTCAGTCACTGTGCTTTCACTTTGTTAGCCCATTTATCCAACTTATATAAAGTTATTTATCTTCCATCAAAATTGGCAGTGGACTGGATATCCAAAAATGTTAAATTCTAAAAATACGATGGAGATCGGTGACTGGGTAGACAGACAAGACACAGATCGGTCACACGACTGAAGAAAAGGGTGGTTTAGTTCTGCCAAGTGTACAGCCCGAAGAGGAGCAGCAGAGCATTTAACAGCTTTAGCTTTGAGCTCGTCACTGTCACTCAGCTCAGGAGCATGGATGGAGCTGGAGGTGCCCTGGGAGAGAGAACCCAGAAAGGTTTCGGTGATGCTGCAAACGGATGGAGATGCATGAGAGATGCAGGACATGGAATTGGTAGGAGCTGGGATCTGTTGTAACCACTGCCCACAGAAAACTGGGTTTGTTTTATTGATTGTTCAGCCCTGGAACATTTAAGGAAAAATACTTTAAAGAGAAAATCCCGTAGAGGAGAAATGAAGTGAATATAATGTCTTTAATTTTGCTGTTGTTACTACTGTTTTTATTGTGGTAACTCTGAGCAACCTTCTCTAGAGTTTTTCAAATACCTTTGAGAAAGAGGTCTGGGAGTCAACCAGCTGGTGGCACTGAATTCTGCCCATCTGGATCTTAAGGTGGAATCAAATCCTGTTCAGCTATATGGGTTATGCAGATTCGTAAATTTTTACGGTATGAATTTTTGTAGTAAACGTGTCATGGGTTGCTCGGTTCTGGGCAGCCGGAAATGTGTACAGTAGGATATGCTTTCAAAGGACTGGAAACTCTTTCCATCCACTTGTAGTTTTAAATATATATAGCAGATTGGAAGGGGATTTGATAATATGCAGCACAGTTTTTGCAAAGTGAGTTTATCTAATCTGTCACAGGTTTGTATAACCCACACTTCTGTGCAGCAACAATGCT
>NW_009694111.1:19431-28233 GCF_000703405.1 Apaloderma vittatum
AGATTTGCAATTGTTTTCAGAATCCGTTAAAGCAAAAAATATAGAAAGAAGAAAAAACTTTTTTTTCCCCCCTAAACTGAATTTAGAGTTGTGGTTGAGGGTTTTGGTTTCATAAAATTCAATGAAACTAAATCCTATAATTTCTTTTCAACAAGTAGTTTGTGAATGTTGCCTCAAAATTGAGACATTAGATGGGAATCCCACTTTGTTTTTACTACAGGCTAAACCTGACAGACTTCAGGTAAGTGAGGTCATATCATCTTCTCAATAGGTTTATTCTCTTGGGATATGACAACTGTTGTGATCATGCATTTTTATAGAAATTACCGTAAGAGAATTGTGCAAAAGAAGCGTTGTCTGTGAGATGTACAGTTTGGGAGTTCAGTTCTGGATAAATATACTACTACATAAATATATTATTACATCGTGTGGTCCCACGCAGCTTACTTTGTAAAACCTACACAATCCTCCAACCCCCAACATTCTGTGATTCTGTGATTTTTTTTCCTGTAAACTGTATCTGTTCTACCTTCACAAATGCTAGTCATCCTTCTCTCTCAAGCTGTTTTAATTTGATTAACTTCATTTCTTCAACTCGGAACAATTTGTGCTTTGCTCAAATGTGTTGCTTCTGTTAGAGCAGGCATGTGATTTTGTTTGAGTTTAGAAAGCCATTCCTCCTTTGCCTCACTGTATCATCCGGCCTATAAATACAGATAACAAAAGTTGCCTTGAAGACGTCTATTTAAGCCTTTTAATTGTTATTGCCAATTTTGCTTCAGAATTGGATTTCATGAAAGTCATTTTCACTACTTGTGTATAAAATTTAAGATGACTGGACAATTAATAATGTCCAGTTTATTAAACCCATGTTCTTTGATAAATGGCACATTTTGTAAACATGATAATATGAGAAACAAACCCTTACACACGGCTTCCCTCACTCCCATTTGTCCTTCTAATTATAGACACTGATGATCTAGCTTATATTACACATTGCTGATGCACACCTGTTGGCACGTTTTCAGTGTATTCATTCTAATTTTCCAAGGATGCAAACTGGTCTAGTATGGATGTCCACTCTCAGCAGAGGCCAGCAAGCAGCTCACCTACTTTGAGGAGGAAAACCAGAGTAATGATTCTTTTGCTTTCAGAATAACTTTGTAGGGTGCCCTCTTTCAATTTCATTAACTTGGTCATTTCTGACACGTCCCTAACCCGCAACGTGACAACACCACCTCGGCAGTCGTAAAAATCTCATGTTCCCTGAATAATGACGTCACTCTTCAAATGAAGAGTTTCTAACTTCATTTAGAAAAAGCACAACATATTTACGTTTAAGTACATTTCACTTTGCTGGGAAACCCAGTGCCGTGACGGCATCACACTGCCCGTGCTGTTGTGTGAGCAGTGAAGGGAAAAATGCAGGTGAGTCAACAAAAAGGCGTCTTGGAAATGCCTTATTTCTCATGTTACATTAATTTCAGATTAAACCCTTTCAGCTTCCCTTTGCCATATGCAGTTACCATGTGTCTCTCCCAGGTAGGCATCCCCCTGCCAGCTGACCCCAGGAACCAGGCACAGATTTGATGGCGATGACCGAAGCACCACATGCAGGTTCTGTTTCTGCAGACTCTTGTCGGGTTTCTGCAGACTCTTGTCAGGTTTTATCAGCAGGTTGAAGTGGATGAAACTGTTCTGGAAGGCACCACAAAATTTACTTGCATTCTTCGGCTTCTCAGCATTCAACTATTTCCTTTTGGCTGTCGGGATCAAATTGTCAAAGAGCTGTAAATCTGAACAGCCTCAACAACTGCTGTGGAAAAAAAAAGATTGATTTCTCGAGCTTCTGTTTAAATCATAAAGAACAACACAACTTTTCAGGGCTGCTGCCCTCTGCCTATTCCCTTGACATAGTTTGATCAATGAAGGGACTAGACTTGCTCCCTAATGCAAACGGTAACATTGATCGCAAAGGAACAAAACGCAAATTACAGAGATTAAAAACAGCATCAGCCCTGAACTGGTGTAAGCAGTGATTTGCTTCTTTTTACTTAGCAGGTTTTCTGGGGTAGCAGTATTACCTGAAAGTATTACGTGGTAATGCTCTGGTGAGATACAGCTGTATCTAGACCATGTTTTTCTTGTGTGTTCTTTGCAGTTTTCTAAGCTACTTGTTTAATTACATGCAAATTCATGAACATTTATTGCACAGGAGGAAGTATTTTATTACAGAGGTCAGGGTATCTTATTACTTTGTTTTGTTGATTCATGAGCTTATGTAAGCATTAACTAAGAACAAATACTTTATTTGTTTCCTATGTGCTGGGTTTCGATATATATCAAAAATATATTTTATATCAAAATATATTATATATGTATTTTGTATCAAAGATGTATTTTATATCGATATTTATATTGATATAAAATCAATTTAATATTTGATTTTATATCTCAGGGATATTTGCTTTATTTCAATGGAAAAGATATGGTGGAGTGTTTTCACGTTGTACCAAGGTACTCTGGTCTGTCTTCCTGGTTACTTGGAATATGAAGAAGGCTGAGGTAGTCAATGACTTTTTTGCTTTAGTCTTCACCAGCAAAGGCACCAAATTTGGTGACCTTCTACGATGCGTTTTACAGCATTGGTGGATAAGGGAATATCACCTGATGTCACCTACCCAGACTTGTGCCAAGCATCTGACCCGGTCCCACACAACGTCGGAGAGAGGTGTGGATCTGACACATGGACCACTCAGTGGAACTACATGATCTTTAAGGTCCCTTCCAACCCAAACCACTCCACGATTCTGTGTTCCTATGATCTTTAGGAAAAAACAATAGAACAAGATGAAAATAATGGCTGTTACTCACCAGCTGATATACACAGAAGAATATCAAATCCTCAATGCATCTTTTAAAACAGCTGCTTAAAAATTCAGTGTGATTTGGTTCAGATTTGATCCCTCCACAGCTCTAAACCCCTTCTTGGTGACCAGTGACTTCATCACAGGGAAACTCCACGCAAAGCAGCAGATCACAGCGTTACCGGAGCAGAATGTCACCGTGTCTCTTGGTCACTTTTTGACTACATTTCCATGGGAGAGGTCTTCAGATGCTGCAAGCTGACACTATATTCAAGAAGCAGGACCATCGCTAAGCTCTGGAAATTCAGAGTTTCTCTCCCACTGCCAGGGGGAGGCAGGTTGGAAATGGAGGGCTGCAAGGTGGATTTATTGTCTGCTTGCACCTGCAGTGCTGCAGGAGCATTTGAAAAGTCCCAGACATACTTGGGGTGGGTTTAATATGGGTGAATTTGCTGCTTGTCTTTCCTTTGGGTGACGAGTAATTTAATTTGCTTCTTCTTTTCCTCTAGCTGTTAAAATGAAACGCATATTTTATGGTAACTTTATGGGATACATTCAAAATTGGTGTTTTTCATCTCAGCTCATCTATATGCACATTGCTCCTAATAAAGCATTAACATTTTACCTACTGCAGTGTTTGCAGCCTCCGAAAAGGCAGACTCATTGTCTCTTAGCCTTTCTTTGGCATAGCACCACCTGCCCTTAAATTGACATTATATATAGCATTGTTATTATTACCTGATGTGATTACTTCTGCTCAGCCTTAAGACTGACCAGCTTACAGACCAGCTATATTAAGGACCATATATCACAGCCTAAGGTAAGGTCTCTGCCTTCAAAGACTCTGCAGTAATTAGGCAATTGTAACCTAAGGTTTTGTTTTACCTTTCAAAGAACGTTATTGGAGAATAGAATCATAGAATTTTGCTCCAAATCACAGAACTCCAAACTTATTAATGAACCACAGATATTTTAACTCCTGCTTCAGTGTCTTACAAAATATTCTCCTTTCTGGCTTCTTGATCTCATTTCTGGCTTCGACAATTTACTTTGCTCCTCATGATTTCCTGGTGGATTATTTCTTCGTGTGTCTCTCTCGTCACGCAGGCTCTTCCGTTCATCAGGTATTTGCGGTGGTTTTGTATCTCTTCTCCTTGATCAGACAGCTAGGCTTCCTGTAATTTCTCAAATTTTGCTTTAACGAAGTTGATTACCCATCAGGAATGCAAGGAGTATAGGCTATGATTAGACACATGGAGATCAGACCCTGAGAAATTTAAGTGTGCTTAGACTATACTCGTATAATCAAGATTCTCTGTGAAACATCAAGTAGGTCTTAGAGCAGCCGTGACAATTTCCCTGAGAAGCATTATAGGCACCATTAAAACTGCTGCAGAGAAGGGTCTGATACAACACAGCTGCTCTGCTCCTGCTGCAACTTTAAAAGAGATTGTTACCGTTGAGGAAATGGAGCAGGAAACAGAAATTAGGCACGGCAAATACTAAGTCTCTCTGTGCTGAGTTAGATTCAAACCCATTGATTCTGGGTGCAATTGTACGTGCTTTTAACAGGTTCCAGCATAATTCTTTGGCATCCGTAAAAGGATATTTTTTGTTTTTTTCACTCAGAATCCAGGTGGGATGGATTTTGTTCACATTTTCTCCTAGACTTCCAAAACCACTCTAAATCACGGGTGGGATTTCACAGCAAAAGGCAGGGTGCCCACGTATTTCACTCCTTGAGCATTTTATTCTCAAACTACAAACTGTCTTTCAAAAGGGACAGGCATGCGGTTGCACACACAAAATTATGTAAATTTATTATGTGCAGGTGTATCCTGTAAGTGCAGAAAAACTGGGATATCTGGTGATGTAGCTGATGTTAAGATATCTCAGGCTATATACTAAAATGTGGTATTACTACTATATTATTCAGCTATTTATTACAGAGTTTGCGTTAGGTGGAGAAATCAGAGATAGCCTCTGAAGTTACAAATTCAGCAGAAATGCAGCCTCTAGTTCAGACTAATGAGAGAATTAATTAATTCAGATTGCCACGGGGAAAGAATGTAAATGTGAGAGGCCTGAATATCTTATCCTACCTGAAAGCAAAAGTGATTCTATATCCATAGTTGCTTCAACAATATCACAATGATAGCCACTGAAGTGTGAAGAAAAGGCACAGAAAGTAAGAAAAAAGAGGAGAGTGGAAGGTTGTGCTTTCCTGTACTGACCAAATTTGTTATGGCATACAGGCATCTGTGTTCAAAAAAGTGATCTAGAGATTCATGGAGGGTTGAGACAGGAAAGAAAGGAAAATATTAAGAAAATCTGGAAATGAATGGCCTTTTAAACATATGTTTTCCTTATTTAAACATATGTTTTTCCTTATTCCCTGCACATCTCAGGCTTCTGTTCTGCAGTAATTAAGAGAAGGAGAAATGGTTACATACCTTTCAATCAGACGGGATGTGTACGCGATGCAGAATAGGATGCTGTGATTTATGTCAGTGCTCTCTGCTGTAGCTCTGGCATGACACAGCCCTGATTCTGGTTTGTGAGAGACTGGGCTGGAAGGAGCTTTGCACTTTTGTATAACGAGGAAATATATCTCACATGAACTTTGGTTACGTGTTGAGGATTTTGATATCTCAGCAGGTGTTCCAGCCCTGTAATTCTATAGCAGAGGAAAAAAAAAAAGGAAGTTAACTGCGGGTTCCTGCTGTAATGAGAGCGTGTCTGAAAAAGTTACAGTTAGTCCCTAAGGCAATCCTAAAGGACTTTGTTTGTGAGAAGTATTCGAATGCTGATTGTCATTTTTGTTGAGTGCTATTTTGTCAGGCTCTCGTGTGCTCCTCTGATTGGGCTGTCATTAAAGTAAGTCGTGGGGTCTGAGCCCTTGTTTCGGTGAGTTGTGGGGGTGTATATACACATTGCAGTCAATATGGAAATTCAATAAAAAAGAGATTACAGATAAACGTGTCTGCCCGCTTCTGCTGGCAAGCTGTAAATAGCTGAGCAGAGACTTATTTCTCCAGGTGAGCATCTAGTGAGTCAGATGCTTTTCTTACAGTTAATGAGTTATACAATATTTTTTGCTAGATTAACCTCAGTCCCCAAGTGGAGTGAGAAAAGTGTTCCATTTTCACACCTCTGCTTACCATTCCCAGGCATACTGTAGAAAATTTTATTGCAAAGGCTTAATTCAGCTTTACAAGTTTAGCAGATCCCACTTGGTACTTTGTAATCTGTTTCATCTCCAGCTGAACGAAAGAGCAAGACCATCACCTGTGCACAAAGTTAGTGGCAAGGACAAATTTTAAGACTTTTGGTGCCAGCTTCATCATCTTTTTTTGAGCTGTGAGCACTTTTCCAAGTGTCACTCCTCTTCTTTTCACTGTAGGGTCTGTTGGCAAGGAACTCAACTGGACCTTCCATTCTTTGTGTTTTACATAACTGTATCTATAGTTCATTAGCATTTTATAAGGCATTAGCAGAAAACTAGGAGAGTGCAAATCTATTTTGATTTCAGATGTTTTAATAGCCTCCTTCATGCTATTCTCTTACCTACGGTAAGATCCGTTGTGGTTTAGAGATCCTTAACCTTCAAACACTGAATTTTTAATTGGTTGTATTTTTACTGCTTATAACTTGTTTCATTTACAGCCAGGAGCTTCATATCTAGAAGCTATATATGAGGTGTCTAGAATATGACTGAAAATATAGAACATAAATCTGAAAAAAATCCCCCATCTATATGCTCTATGACTTTCAAATAGGAGAGTGAAACTAGGCCTAGTATTAATTGGTTGACCTTTTACTGTACCCACTTATAAAGCAAGATGTTATATTCCTGAGTAAAGATTTGATTAGCAATGATCAGATTGATGCTGAACTCACTGAAGTTCATAAAACATTTTTTATCTGGACATGTTTCATCTTCCTCTCAGATATTTATGGCTGGTTGCCTACAGCTAGAAGAAAGATTTTTTCCTTTTTGAGCTTTTATTAGGTTTGGCAACCAAAGGCACTTTACAGATTTTCCATAAAAATTGCTCCCATTTGTCAAAGAAGCCTACAATCACCTCTTATTGTTTCCGATAAGGGTGTTAAGAGTCAATGACCAAGTGATAGCCAGGTTCTAAGGAAGTGCTGGGAAATCTAAAAGCCTAACAACTTTTTTCCTCCCTAGAGAAGTCATGGACCAAGGCATGAAAAGTCCCTGCTCCATTTAAACGTATGCAAAGCAAGCAATGGCTTTTCTTCCTTCCTTCCTTCCTTCCTTCCTTTCCTTCCTTCCTTCCTTCCTTCCTCCCTCCCTCCCTCCCTTCCTTTCCCTTTTCTTATTTTCTTCCTTCTTTCAACTGAACAAGCTGATGTACTGACTTTCTTGAAAACTGTAACAAATATAAAAATATGTGTGCAATAAAAGGAAAGGCAAATCTGGACTTCCCAGAGAGCACCGTATAATATATATTTCTTTTGTTACTTTCACAGCAGGAACTGGGAAAGAATATTATATTTTAAAATAATTATTTCCCCAAAGTAATAGCAAAAGGCGGGGAAAGAAGAAGAAATAGATTTTCCTATAATGAAAGAAAATTGAAAGTGAGATTCACATATAGTTATAAATGGGAAAAAGCTAATAATGAATGGGCACTGTTCAAAATTCTTTACCGAATTTTATTTATTTATAAATCCAGCCTAAAATACAGTGAAACTAAGAGCCTTTGAGGCCTCTTTGATTGCTCTATTTAAATTAGGAAGAGTAAATACGTGTCACATATATATATGAAGATATTCAGATATGTAATTGCATAGCACAGCTTTTTCACAGGAGCTTATTCTGCAAAGGGATTTGTGGAAACACTCACAGTTTTGTGAATATGGATACGAGGATTTGTTTGTAAAGGAACCAAAACAAAAGGGAGATGCTCTTTTTAATGTTAATCTTTCTGGGTACCTCTGGACACATTTTGAAGTGGAAAAAATATCCTTATATTTTTGGCTTTCTTCCTCCTTACTAACAAAAATAAGCAAAAATGGAAAAATTTTATTAGATCTAGTTGAACAAAATCAAATCAATTAGTATTCCACAATTCATTAATGTTCATTGATGGATATTAAAAGTCATTGAGACTCACACATTAACAATTTTATAAATAAAATTCGCAAATGATGGAGGTCAGTCATCTCTTGTCCTCAGCCAGTTTTGTGATTTCAGCAAGATTCAGTAGGGATGGATCAGGTCACACAGAACTTGTGGCAGGACAGAGCCCAGAGTTGAGGGAAGAATTTTGAGACAAGTGCACATAGTTAAGCTCTACAACCAAAGTGGTGACAGTAGCCTGATCGCTGCTTCAAGTGCTCACGCTGGAGCCTGGAAGGAAAATATCTGATTCAATGTCTGTTGAACGAGTGAACTTCTTCCCCAAAAGCAAACTTCTAGTACTTAGAACAGTCAACTGTGAGTGTTTCGAGAACATCATATAATCATCAGGAAAACCCAAAGGCTCCAGGTGTGCAAGAAACATTCACTTGGGTGAAGAAGTGAGAGCAAGTTATAAGGGAGTTTGGGTTTTATTTCTTTGCAAGGTCATTGCATTGTTTGGGATGGGTTTTCCAAGTCTGAGAGATCATGGTCAATATAACTGCTGCCAGGGATTCCTGTACCAGGTAGGTATTGACTGCGCTTTCTTTCGGATGAAGTGGTTGTGAAGCTAAAGCTTGAATCTTGAAAAGACTGATGTATATCGACACCAGTATTGGCCCTGGGGATACATGCTGTTCCTCAGCTAACGAAGAAGATTGCCATTTTCAGAACGGCTGTTGCACAGATTTGACGGCAAAGTTCGGCTGTTGAAAAGCCCAAACAACTTGTGCTTCCCAGGGCAGGGTTACACTGGACACCAGGAAAATTTTTTTCCCAGCAAGA
>NW_009694112.1:0-1553 GCF_000703405.1 Apaloderma vittatum
CTTCCTTCCTCCCTTCCTTCCTTCCTTCCTTATCTGTCTGTCTGTCTAGTCTAACTCATTAGTGACAGGGCATGAAGAAGAAAAGTCCTCATGTAATGTTTCTAAACTGGAACCAGTACTGGAGTTTGGAAAGCAGAATGATTAGTTTGTTCCAAAAGTGCTTTTAAAATTAGATTAATAAAACAACCCTGCTACATATGGCATTCTTTCTGTGGTAAATAATCACTGAGATCTGTGCTCACTGGTCTCTTCCTGGCATGAGAGATTGCTTACACTTGTGCATCCATAGGATTTAAGCAGGTGCTCAAAGACAAGAAAGTAGTTAAATATGAATCCAAACAGAAACAAGACTTGACATGGATTTTCATTTTTATTCCAGTGGTAATCAGGTCAAATGGCAGCAAAATGCCCTCTTAACGTGCAACACCAGTTGGATACATCAGTATCTTACCAGCACCTACACACATAAGATGTAGAAAAAGGATATAACTGTGGTAGAGCACTACCTTTGACTGGGAAAACTGGAATTTTCAGTTAGCTCTAAAACAAAGTAGCTCTTACAAATTGTAGAGCTGCAACCTGGAAGCAAATAAGATCCCTTGTTCGTGCATGTTCTGCTAACTTCTAATTGTGATAACAGTTTCTATATTTCAAAAGTGATATTAGAAAAATTAACTTCCTTCTCTCCAGCAAATAAGGACTGTCTTTCAAAACTACCTAAGTGATTGAAGTTTATTTTTTATTGGCTTTTAGTACAACTGCTCTGTCAAATCACTAGAATATACTGGAAAATCCTGATGAGGAAAATCCCAGCACCCTTCTTCCCCTTCCTTTCGTATATTCTTACTTTTCACAAAGTATCCATAAATACGCAGCTGAGATCTCAAGTTATTTGCTTTTACTGAACATGGGCTCCTGCTTGACTCTGGCACTCTGAGAGGCACTATTTCAGGCAAGTATGGAGCTGGCTCATGGAAAGGTTCTATCAAGGCTTGTAACTTTAGCAGGGTACATGTTTTCATGGTTTTCAGCTACTTTTTTTTTTTTTTTCCCCTGCCAATGCATTCATTAAGCAAGATAAAGTCTAAAAGGGGGAAAGGAGAGGCAAAGAGACATTTTCAGAGTTTGCCACAGGTAGAGTTACCTTGGTGTCGTGGTTTGACCCTGGCCAGCAGCCAGGTACCCACACAGCCGCTCTCTCACTCCCCCTTCTCCACTATCATTGGGGGGAAAATAAAAAATTTCAAAGGGCTTAAGGTTTGAGATAAGGACAGGGAGATCACTTTCACTTACCGTCCCGGGCAAAACAGACTCGATTTTGGGGAAATTAATTACATTTATTTAGAGAACAAATCAAAGAGGAGTAGTGAGAAGTAAGAAAAAGCCAAACACATCTTAAAAACAGTACACCTTTCCCCCATCCCTCCCTTCTTCCCGGGCTCAACGTCAATCCCGGTTTCTCCACCTCCTCCCCCCGAGCGGTGCAGGGGGACAGGGAATGGAGGTTATGGCCAGTTCATCTGACTTTGGTTCCACCGCTGCTTCTTCACTCC
>NW_009694113.1:0-14629 GCF_000703405.1 Apaloderma vittatum
CACCCGCGGGAAAGCCCTCGGACGCCTTCCCTCCCCACAACGAATTCACGGGCAGAAAGCGCCTCTCGTCCGTGAGCGGAAACTGTCGACTTTGTTTACTGAGGCCGGTTTCACGCACGACTAGTGAGCTGCAGCACCTCATGAAGGCTCTGGCACTGGAGAGCAAGCAAACACCTGAGACTTAAACCTGTCTCACAAGTGGAGAAAAACACTAAGGCTCCAGCCCCTAAGGCCAGTTGTTCCTCCTCCTGCACAGCCTATGTCAAAGCAGCAGCTACACAATGCTGAAGTTGCAGATAGGAGAAAGGGCAAGGTAAGTATAAAATTTAAAAAAATACAGCCTCTCTCCAAAAAAAAAAAACCACAAAAACCCAGAATCCCCTCTTCTTATTCCAATCGAACTTTGAAATGGGGAAGAATGAAGGAGGTGAAGGCAAGACAGCAAGTACAATATCCTTCTTTCCTGCAAACAGGATATTTATTAAAGTTTGTGCAATTAGATGTTTCTAATTATTGGCCCTTTACCTGAGGGAACCGAGGAAAGAAGTTCCATCACTGTAAAATTACATGAAATTTGAACTGATTTTTTGCATTAGCTCAGTCTCTGCCCACTTCCTACACAGGATTAACTTTCCTCATCATTCATAACTTGCACTCAGTGACTGGTTTTCTCATTCACGCCTTGCTCTCTCCCAAATCCTGGCAAACTAAACCAAGAATCTGCTTTGTGGAGCTCTCACTGCAGAAGTCTGAGATCTTTGGAATAACCACGTTTGATTACATGCAGTAATTTCTAGAGATATTCATGTGCTGTATTTGTGGAAACATAGATTGTATTTAGTCCTAAGTAAAATTACGATTTCTTATTGTTATTGAACAAGAGGAGATTTCTCTGGTTTTCCTCTTTTATCCTCCAACAGAGAGAACATCATTAAAGCACCTGAACTTTTTGACACAATTTATCACTGTAAATAAAAATACACTTGTGGGTGAAATCAGTAGGTGTATTAAAAGGCGGAGGAGAACAGTTATCAGGAAGTGACACCCCGCCCAGGCACCATGATGATCCATCTCCCCTTCCCTGGCCTCTCCTCAAAAAGTCTGTCAGTCCCTGTGAGGATGCAGGGATATGGCTTCAGGCACAGGACTGCCACACAGAAAGGTAGCAACCACTGCTGCCACGTCATATACACTCCAAGACCTGGCTCATGTCCATCCAATAAAAAATGTTTAGGCTGTGAATGCCAGCAGCACCCTGAAAGACACAAGTAGGCTGGTGTCTACCAAGACAGAGGTGGCTCATGCAAAAGCAAAGCTTTGGGAACCTGGGCAAGGAACAGCACTTCAGACTTTGGACACTTCTGCCTCCAGGCAGCAGCCGGGAGTTCAGGGGGTTGTAATTTGGGATTTGAAACACACTAAATCTCACTCAAGGTGCACGTGCTTTTCTGGTACTTTCATTCTCTTGTGTTTATCTCTCTAGGGCAAAGCTTTTTTTCAGCACTCTAACTTCACTACATCCAATTAACTCTGATATGAGTACTGTGATCCCTTGCGCTGAGGAACCAGAGGAGCATCACCACCCCCAGACTAGAGCATCTTACTGAAACGCCAACATCCTTCTCCCTTAACGCCATCTCATTATGTGGTACTCTGTGGGGACATGCAATCTTGTCCCTATCGGGCAAACGTATGCCTGTCTCCTGCTCTTGTCTATGTAGCATTGCTGCAGCCACTGGCGTTGCTAGGACATAATAGATTTCTGGCTTTTATCACAGCTTCCTTTCTGGGACTGTTCAAGGAATCCTCCCTGCATGTTTAGTAACTCTTCCTTTATTTGGCAGGAGGGAAACCTGCCAGGCCCAGAAGTTACTAGAATGCCTAGAGCATCTCATAACATGTCAACCTCAAATAATGATTTCTGCAGAAGAAAACCTGTCATAAGCTGTTCTCCTTAGAGGAATATCTTTCATGGGGAAGAGGGTAGTGAGGGATAGAGCTTACCTTTCATTTCATATTTAGTAACTACACAGCTGTCCTGTGAATGGACAAAAGCACATACAGTAGGTGCTAGGAGGCCTATTTCAACCTGCTGCTCCTCCTATCAGCATAACATCGACCATCTGCATCCCACCCTGTTCCTCATCTTCAATAAGGCAATGGGGTACGGGACAGAGAGGCCTGCAAGGCCTTGGTGCCTGTTCTGCCAATTTGGTCATAAGTGCAATCTCACAAAAAAAAAACCAAAAACCAAACAAAAAAAAAAAAGAAGGATGCTTGTTATGGAAATGTGTATAAAACAGCTCCTCTATAAGCCAGGCACAGGAATTTTTGGTAGCTGAAGGGAAAGGAGACAGAAGAAGCTACCCAATTCCTTGACAAACAGCCCCTAGTATCCCACTTTTTGGCAGAATTACGACAGACTCTTATTTCATGACTTGCAAGAACAACTGAAAAGGAAACCTCCCCAAAAGAGCACCAATCTGTGACAATGGATGAAGGACTGGGCAACACATAGCTTCCATGGCTTATCAGACTGGCAGCTCGTATCACCAGTCTGAGGGAGGCAACAAAAATGGGACCAACAAAAATACATAACATGCAGCGAGATAAAACTAACACTGAATATGTTTGGGGTTTGCTTTTTTGGAACATGTGTTTACCAGTGTGAAAGAGAAGGCTGAGGAGTTAAGAAGCTTTCCATAATCACACCACCCCAGGACTCTTGGAGAAGGGAAAAGAAACTTTCAGCTCCTTCCTGAAGCAAAGACCACAAAAAGGTTGATCTTTCCTGGCACATTCGCTCTCAGCTGAGCTAGGATTTTTGCAAAGGATTTCTTCTAGCTTGTTCTTATTTTCTTTGCTTGTTTCTTTATTTGTTACAAGAGATCCCTATTTTTCCTGCCAGAAGCTGCAAGCCTTATCTGGAAAACAACCCAAGTATGCTCCAAAAATCGTGTGCTGTGACTTTATTTCCTGAAAAATATAACCCCAGATTTCTAAAACT
Organism: Apaloderma vittatum; assembly: GCF_000703405.1. Taxonomy (NCBI): domain Eukaryota; kingdom Metazoa; phylum Chordata; class Aves; order Trogoniformes; family Trogonidae; genus Apaloderma; species Apaloderma vittatum. The sequence continues at coordinate 3,008 of NW_009694113.1, forward strand.
GTACAAATAAGCACCCTTTTTGTACTCTGGGTCCACACACTTAAAAAACAACACAACTACCCCTGAAAGTATCCATTTCGGCATGTCCCTCAGCAGAGTGGCATCAAGAGAAAAGGAGTAGGGGAATACTTTGGATCACACTAGAAAAAGAAGTGGAAGAGGATTCAGGACACACTGCACTTATATGACAGTGAGTACTGGGGTTCTCAGCCAAAGCAAGCAAGCTATGCCCCTCAGCTCTAAAGCTATTGCTAAGGCTTGCCATAGGATCTTGCAATAGAATGCTTTTATTTCTACAGGAAAACCTCTATTAAACTGAAGTTAAGGATCAAATTATATATAGATCTTTCTGCTAAGAAAATGAAGACAGTTTCAACATAAAAAATGCCTGAATGTGAATCCACATTGGTTAAACCTCAGTGATTTGAGACCAGATTTTCTTTATTTGCCACAAGGAAGGAAACTTTCAGGTACATGCTAGTCAGGCACCCCTCTTCCCCATTCACATATCAGTGCTAGGAAGGAATGACTGTTGGCTAAATTCTGCCCCTCAGTTGTACTTAAGGCAACCTCACCATCTTTAGCGGCCCACTGTAAATACCCAAGCAGAGAACTGCTGGTAGAAAGAGAGAAGTCTGAGTCTATACACTAATCCCAACTCTGTCGTTTGATCATGTTGTGAAGAAAGGAGGCAGGTGGAAGGAAGAGGAGCAACTGCATCTGGTTCACATGGGATTGAGGTGGTATAAATAAGGGGTCCCAGGGGATCACAACACTACTTGCCTTTCTCCTGGTAAACCTACATTGTTTATCGGGGCAATTCTCTTGCACAAGCAGAAGAGCTGACCAGACATTGAAGGAAGGTGACTAAACGCAGCAGGACTCAGGCCAGAACTGTTGTTTAAAAGACTCATTTCCTGGGCACCCTGACAATAAAATTAGGCAACCATCAGATAGCAAAAAAAAAACCCCAAAAAACCATTTCCTAGACTATCATGGGGTGCTTCTATAAGAAGGAGCAAGCAAAACAGGTAGGAAAAACAGGAGCAACTTACTGGTATGGACAGAGTTCTAGTGTGAACAAGTAGCTTCAAGTCCTCCTCCAACTGCAGAGAGAGGAAAACCTAGTTAAGCAGTGAATATGCATGTTTTTCATGGGGACACTCAGAAAATTGTATTTAGTGGTCAATGAAGACAAACCAGTCAAGAGGCTTGTGCTCTACTCTTAGTTTTGCTGCTGATTTGGTGAACTGACCAGTGAAATACTTTCGGTTGTTCTGGCTGTGCATGCACAGTGGTCCTGATTTACTCTGTGGACTCAGATTGTTCAGAACACTGTGGTCCTTGATGTCAGGTGTTATGACAAAACAAACACCATTCCAGAGATGGCGAAGAAAGTCGATGGACAATTTAATAACAATCAATCCAAAAGCAAAGCAAAAGGAAGGCACAAAGGACAGGTCAGAGTCCAGCCTTCCATTTAGACAGTGAGAGAAATCTGATTATTTAACACAAACTTCGCTTTCAGGAGATTCCAGAACCTCAAATAACCCCAATAAAGTGGAAGAGATAAAATGAAATAAGATAGAAAAAAATTAGTAATACATTCAGACCAAGAATGACTGAGGTGAATTTCCCACCTGTATTTCAGAATAATGGTTATAGGCAAATTTAGGAATTGAAAAGGTTGTCAAAGCAGAAGCAAATTCCAGCTTAACCTCGGGGAGCCAATAAACACTTTGAAGAAGAATACTTCATAAACATGAGGGACAAAGTGAAATAAAGTTTCACAGTAAAGCAAAACACTAACTTGACTCAGGGATGAGAAAAGAGATTCAGAAAACATTGTTTCCCCAATATATTGCCTGGAAAGTGACAACAGCACAGAGTAGCAGGAGTGGGGAAGAAAAAAAAAAAAAGAATCACAAAAATTCAGAACATCTGACAATGGGCTGGAAGTCCAAGTCTCTGGAGCATCTAGTCCAAACTTTCGCTCAAAGCAGGGTCAGACCAGGGTCTTCAGGGCTTTCCTCAGTGAGATCTTGAAAACCTCAAAACTGTACAAACTTTCTTGGGAACCTATTCTGTTCAATCTGCACAATTAGCTGAGAGCTACTTCTCAAAGCCTGCTAATCTCACAGTTACCCAAGAAGCAAGGATTGCAGAGATACTGCAGAACAAAGCCCAAGTTATTTCCTTTTTGTTCTTCAAAAAGAAACTTTCATTTCACCATCCTTTGGCTACCGAGTTGGAGTTCTTTTGTTTACCTTGCCAGTTTCTCTTTTCCCTCTCGCTTGGCAACTGCAATATAAAATGAATACATAGCATTTATTTACTTTTTTTATTTATAGGGATGTTCCCAGAAACTCTCATGCAGTACACCTCACCTAACGTGGAAACGCAAGGGACTTGCAAGCCCTCAGCTAGGCCTGATTTCATATTAACTGTCATGTATTTAGAAAATTCAAAGCTGACTATGCCCCTTAGCTTCAACATGTCACCACGTTCCACCATGCTCCCTAAGGCCCTCCTACAGGTACTCTTAAGCTGATGTTTTACAGGGCCTGATACAGCAGTTTATAAAGATGACAACCACTTTCCACAGAGACTCAATTAGGTAAAGAAATACATCAAATGAAAAAAAAACCCAAACAACTAAGAAGTGGAAAACCAAACAACATGTCCTTAATAATATTTTTCAGAAGAGTGAAAAGGGGCAAGGGGAGCGAGGCAATTTGCAGCTCAAGCATGGAAACTGTAAACAGACATTTGCTTTTGTCTGGGGTTTTAAAGTTTTTGTTGTTGTTTTAAAATCTTGCTTAGATACTTTAAATCTAGATATCGTACAGGAAAATCTAAGCAAGATTGTTCACAGCTCCTCGACAGATTTTTAAGAGTCCTCAGTTACTAATGTTTACTGGTCAACAAAGCCTTAAGAGAATGATGCAACTCCATTTTTATAAATTTTCTATGTGTTCTGGTACATTCTCCTCTGAGTTCCAATCTCCTGTATCACATGGCTTCTCTAATTTTGTATTTTTTTTCCTCCATTTCTATTTCTCAGTTACAACAAGCAGTTTGAAAATACCACCCAGAAAAGTTAGTATTATGTGAAAAATAAAAAACTCAAAAGAATAATTAAACTTGTAGAGAGGCAAGTGCTTCTTTTTGGAGAGGAAAAAACAATTTCAAATTGAAAAAAAAAAATTCCATTTGGCACCAATTCCTCTGAGAAGGCATTAAAAGTAAACACTTGATTCTAACTGTCACTTTTTAAAAGTGGTGATAGGACCCTTACTATTTAAGCACAGCCTTCCCTTTGTCCTGTTCATAGCATGTGCAACAGGGGCTCAGTATACCCACAGACAAGCATTAATTCCTAATCTCTACTAGGCCAAGCAAAAGGCTCTTCATGTGTTAGATAGAATTACATGATGGTCATCTAAACTGACAGTGGGAAAAAACAGTCTTCTCTTCCAAATCTGCAAGGCCACTCTAAGCCTGCTATGAAAGAAAAGTGAGGAGAGAGAGTGAGAGAGAGTGAGAGAGAGTGAGAGAGAGTGAGAGAGAGTGAGAGAGAGTGAGAGAGAGTGAGAGAGAGTGAGAGAGAGTGAGAGAGAGTGAGAGAGAGTGGTGAGACAGTGGTGAGAGAGTGGTGAGAGAGATCAGAGTAAAACTATTTCCACTAATTGTTACAAATAACAGTATTTTAGGCTTAAAACCTCTTCTCATAACTGAATCAATACTAATCCCACCCTGCTCATCTTTGGACCGAACCAGAACGGTACACATGCCATTTTAGGTACAAATTTTTTGCTTTGATACCACAATGACATACAGTGCTCCACCCACACATTGTCTTTTTGGAATAACAGAATAGTGCTCTGCGCAATACAAGTTTTCAAATAAGACAGAGGGGTTAATATTTCTTAAATATCCATGAACAACTAAACTTCTCTAAATACTCACTGCTTGCTCTCATTTTTACTCACAACTCTGTCACAATCAGAGCCATCAACTCAGTATTTTAATTTCATGAAACTGTTTACAAGAGCAAGTGAATTTTACTTTGAAATTTTCTCAATGCTACTTAACCAGCTCTACTTTTAAGTAACAGTCACATATCTACAATCTGTTACTCTGCAGACATTTTGAGGGTCCTTGTTAGACCCTAAGCCTAAATCCCAGCGTGCTACACCAATTGCTGAAGTATTCTTTTTGAAAACAAAAGCATATGCAGCAACAGGCCACCCATAACATATTCCCATCTGTACTCTTACCCTGCCTGCTCTGTGAGTTGTTCTCAGCTTTCCTCTCAACTGCTCCACTATAGGTTTTCATACAGCTTTATCACTTGAATAGAGATAACAATAAACTTACTTTCTGCTGTGCAGTGGAAACAGTCAGGGCCTGGGTTGCAAAGAGCAGTGCCCTGCTCCCCTCGCTGGGAAGGGCAGGGGAGGTCTGACAGCCCACACCATCTCCAGTGTCCACTGGAGAGATACAAACCACCAGCTCCTCACCCAAGGCTGCAGCAGATGCAAGCAGCAACAAGTTCATTTTGATTGCTCCTGACTCTCACTCCACTGGGGCTTTCTCTCTGTCCCTGGCAGTGGCATCTGATGCCAGTTGCATCAACTCTGACCCTTATGCGCTTCCTTTTTCCTGTCTTGACCACATATCCATCCTATGCTTGATGTCCCCGGTTTTGCCACATAGCCTAGTCTAGGCTTTGTTTGTTGCTCATCTTTGGCAAACACCCAGTTTATTTCGTAAAATATGTAGTTTAATTCTCAGTGACAGAAAGCAGGGATAGAAAAACAGTACCAGAAACAACAGGAAGAGAAGGAGCAAGTGGTAGCACCTAAAATGAGCAACAGCTGTCAATGTGTTCAGCGTGTCCCCAACCCCCCCTCCCAAAAACAACAACAAAAAACCAACTTTTGCTGATTTTTGAGGCAAACCACTGCAAAACCTTTGAAATACCAGTAAAACAAAACCAGCAGAGGAGGAAAAGAGACAGGGGAATGATGCCCATGCTGTGTGCCAATACACTAAACCAAGCCTGACATTTGAATGATGCAATAAGATTATTCCAGTTATCCAATCCTAGATGAAAAAAATGCCAAGGGTTTGCTTTATGAAAGCTAGCCATACCTGACTCATTATATTTGCTGCGAGATATGATACCAGTTAACCTTACTTTAAAACCAGAGTACCAATAAGCACCCTATTACCTGGCCTGTGTACAGATCAGGAAGCAGTTTTATGGGCTTTAACAGAGACTCTAACAAGCAATTATTAGCTTAATAACAGGGAAAAGGCTGGGTCCTGCCACCTCCAAACTGAATAGTCATAGTCAAAACATGACAGGGTACCAAGTCTCTTCTCCTTAAAATCTAGTTAGTTCCTGGGATATCAGACTACTCAATAAACAGCCACTGCATATGAGTATCAATTGTCATGATATCAGCACTTGCTTCCAGAAATTTTCATTCACATGTATTTCTTGTGCAGGTAAAAGGTTATTGTGTATACACAAGTTATACGTGTGTGTGCTTTTACCGGAATCATCCCAATTTGTGATATATGTTTATACATAAATCACCTCTGGAATTTCTGTTCATTGGCTTTGGGTTTATTTGTCTTCTTTTCTACCATTAATGCTAAATAAATATATAGGTTCCATCCACAAACTTTTTCCCAAATGGTTCTTTCTCATCAGTGAAAAATCTTTAGAAAAGACAACAAAAGTGTTGCTGAAAAGCAATTCCAGACACTGTGCTGCTGAGTGTAACTGCTGGTACTACTTTGATTTTGCATTGAGTAAATCCATTTTACTTTAAAATTAAATTAAATAGTGTAATTTAAGGGAGGTCACATAAATATTACTATGCTGTTCAACCCTCCTGAAGGGGAAACTTTTCCTTTGAATTTCTCAGTGTCTTACAGCTACTGAACCAATCCCTTCCCTTCTTCCAGTGCTTGTTTTTCCATGTAAGTTAAACTCCTTATGACTTCCTCTAACCAAGTCTTTTGTGGTCCATCTTTTCTCTCAGGTTTCTGCCTGTTTTTTCTGCCTGCTGCTTTGCAAGCACCTCTTTTGTGACTCTAGCTGGACATAGCGCCTTGCTTCAATCCCTGCTCCTCACAAAAGAGAGACATGCTTCTGTCACTACCTCAGCCTCACAGCCAGCTACCATTGTATGCTCAGCTGTGGCCAAGGTCAGCCTCCACGCCTGCACAGCTTCTGGACCAAGATCAGCTTGCTCCCCTCACCTGCCCCTTTGGCTCCGCCCAGGAACCTAGATTACAGGTAGTGGGGCCATATGCTGCTCCTGCTGGGGCCAGGTTTCTTCTCAAGTCCAACAATTTTTCCATCACAAGTGGAGTCTCCCAGGGCTCAATACTGAGGCCTGTGCTTTTTAATATCTTTATTAATGATCTGGATGAGGGGAACAAGTGCACTCTCAGTAACTTTGCAGATGACACCAGGTTAGGCATGTGTGTCAATCTGCTGGAGGGTAGGGAGGCTCTACAGAGAGATCTAGACAGGCTAGATTGATGGGGCAAGGCTAATTGTATGAGGTTCAACACCAAGTGCAGGTCCTGCACTTGGATCGTAACAACCCCACAGAAGTCCACAGACTTGGGGATGCGTGGCTGGAAGACTGCACACCGGAAAAGGACCTAGGGGTGTTGGCTGATACGTGGCTGAACATGAGGCAGCAGTGTGCCAAGTTGGCCAAGATGGCCAACGGCATCCTGGTTGTATAAGAAATAGTGTGGCCAGCAGGACCAGGGAAGTGATTGTCTCCCTGTACTCAGCATCAGCAAGGCCACACCTCGAGTATTCACTTCTGGGCCCCTCACTACGAGAAGGTTACTGAGGCTATGGAGCATGTCCAGAAAAGGGCAACAAGGCTTGTGAAGGGTCTGGAACACAAGCCCTATGAAGAGAGGCTGAAGAAATTGTGATTATTTAGTCTGGAGAAATGGTTGGTGAGGTAAGACCTATCGCTCTCTATGATTACCTGAAGAGAGGTTAGAGAGAGAAGGGTGTCAGCCTTTTCTCCCTAGTAGCAAGCAATAGGACTAGAAGAAATGGCTGCAAGTTGTGCCAGGGGAGGTTTAGGCTGGATATTAGGAAGAAGCTCTTCACTGAAAGGGTCATTGGGCATTGGAACAGGCTGCCTAGGGCAATGGTGGAATCACCAACTCTGAAGGTATTTAAGAAACATGTTGATCTGGTTCAGTGGTGTCCTTGCAGTGCTAGGTTAATGGTTGGACTCAATGATCTCAAAGGTCTCTTCCAACCAAAGTGATTCCGTGAGTGGATTGAGATCAGCCCTGAAGAGATGGACTTGCGGGGTGCTGGTGGATGAACAACTCAATATGAGCCAGCAATGTGCACTCACAGCCCAGAAAGCCAATTGCATCAAAAGAAGTGTGATCAGCAGGTCAAGGGAGGTGATTCTCGTCCTCTGATCTGTTCTCATGAGATTCCACCTGGAACTAGATTATCTTTAACGTACCTTCCAACCCAAACCTTTCTAGGAATTGCCAAAAGTGCACTTAAAGAGATTTCACTGAAGCAAGAGCATTGCTAGAACCGTAAGTGTAATGACAAGTGTCACCTTCCCTCCCCCAATACCATTATCACTTTGCTTTATTTAGAGTAGAAAGCAGAAATCCAACTGACTTTTGCATACACAAACACATACATAAATGCACCTCCCTTGCCTTCTTTGCAGAAGCTACCTATTTAGCCCTCCCCAAAACTCAGGAATGCACAGACACAAAACAAAGCTACAGTACACCTAAACTAAACCATATGGGTTTTTCGAATCAGCTGATGTCAAGAAATTAGCACTGTTAGGTATAAGTGTACCTAAGTTATTTACATGTTAATATACCTAGTAATAATTCACAAAATACTAGTAGATTTCTTCAAGAAAAATCTACCAGATGCAAGATTCAGCAAAATTGAACCCCTTGTGAGAGACAAGGGATGTCAACCAGCAAGTTCAAAGGAAAGTATCTATATTATACGGTAGCTGCTAGAAAGGATATTCTTATTTCCGTGAGACTGCTGGAAAACTACTAGAGCTTGTGTAGGTAGAAATACCTTTAGTTCACCTAAATGATAAAAACAAGAACCACTTTGGCTTTAACATACATACATTTTCTAAGACACAAAATACACCCAGAACACTCATCACAGCCTAACGACCTTTCCTTCTTAGAATTAAAACCTTTAACACATACATATTCTAGCAACCCAGTCTTCTACACATGTAAAATACTCTAAATAAAGCAGCTTTTCTCCCAGCTTTGCACAGAACTTCTTGTTTATTGATCCATCTTTTTCTGACATGACTCCCTGATTCTCTTCAACTGAAGTCACACCATGAGAGCTAAGTGGCAACCTAAGTCTGTAACCCAAAATTACTCTTCTAAAACTAGGAATTTCTGAAATGAAAAGAGCTCTTGAAACAAGCTCTGAGCTCAGAGTACTAGACTCCTTCCTTAATTAACAGCCTAGCATGAGCAACTGGGGTCTGGAGACCAACTCTACGTAGCTCTTGAGCAACTCCAAATACACCCTACTGACCAGGACCCTCCCTTCCACTCCAAATGCAGTCTCACATACCACTGCCTCCTGGCAATATGGGCTTCAGTGGAACAAGTTCTAGGCCAAAGCCCAAGAAAAACCAACAAGCAAAAGAAAAAACTCACCGTCAAATCCCACCACGCTACACCATATGGCCTAATGCCATCTTCTCTCAAGGTTAGGATAATTAGGAAAAGGAACTGAAGCCTAATGCTGCAGCTGGGTTTTACTTTCCTATCTTTTCTTATCTGTTTTCATATTTTAGTACAAATAAAACCTAATTAACTCTTGCACAGACCTGTGTTGCAAAAGTTTTACAGGCTCTGGGCCTCTCAGTAACGTTCTCTTGGACAAGTTAGACTCGCTACATCCTGGACGAACATGCTTTTCTCAGCCCACTTAAAAAAACCTTCTTGCAACTTATTCAGCACTGCAAGTCTTTGCCAGGATTATAACAGCATCTCCGTAAGGGCAACACTACAGAGAGGAGACTATTATTGTGCTTGTTCCACAGGGTGCTAAAAGGTTTGAATTTCTTGTTATGGTGTCTTGCCAGGCTACGTTTGAGTGCTGACTCTTGTTAAGGTTGATACCAACTGATCTGTAACTTCTCTCTTTCTGGTGGCAAGAAAAGTGCAAAGGCAGTTTTCAGACCCTGTCTTTACCGCTTAGCAGCTGCAAAACTCTGCTGAGGACACTTGCCAGAATCTTCCTGTTTTGCTTTAAGGTTCATTTTATAACTTCTGAACAGCACAGACTTGAGGATTTCCTTCTGTAGAATTCTTGATTGCAAAACAAAGTTAAACCACTGTTGAGTCTTTTTTTAAGAGAAACATTTTCACATAAATTTGATATTCTAGAGAAACCCATAGCTCAAATTGCCAGATACCCTCCCAGTCACAGTGAATTAACTTCTTCAACCACATATTCACATTCAGTTTGAACACTGTATTGGTCTAACGTCACTCCTAACTACTCTAACCACCTGACTGCCAGTGGTCTGGGTTAATCACCTGAATTCTCACAGTAGCACACTCCTACGAGCATTTGCGCCAGCCTAACATACTTCTACCTACGAGCATTTGCGCCAGCCTAACATACTTCTACACACAAAGGGAAGGGTATGTTTTGAGAAAGCCATTATCAACTGAAATATCCTAACCAATAAAACATCCCGTTTTCTTTGAAAAGGTGTAAACTGCAGAGGCTGGCTTGTCTGGGATGGCTCTCCATTATGATAATAGCTAGGAAATCCAATGTTACAGATCTCTCTCCTAATAGATCTCTCTTCTGTCTTCAGAAGCAGCTTAATTTGAACAGGAAAAAAAATATTTGCTACTTGACTAAAGAACAACTGTCCTTATCCTACTAAAAGAAGTTACTATTGTTACCATTATGTTATATAACAATAATATTATGATGCAATTCCAGATCACGGGGAAATCTGATCAGCCCAGTCTAGAGAAGTGAGACCAATGAAAAACTGGGCAACATAACAACCTTTAATACATAAGAAGTAGTGTCATAACTTTTTCACCTTTTCAGGCAGACCTGGGAGAAAGGAGACAAAAAAAAAAACACATCTTAACTTAGAACAAAGGAGACGACTGTAGTGAAACACTGGAAAAATGTATACAGGACAAACAAACTGCTTCTTAGAAGTCAATTAGAAAACTGTCTTCTGAGATTTAGGCTTACTATATCTTGCCACACTAGCAAAGCTTAGACTAGACAGTTACACTGCCTCTTCTACCCTACATTTACATGCCTCCAGATACTGTCACCTTCACATGTAGTGAGAGCTTTTCCTGTGCCTGTCATTTTGATCTGTAAATAACTAGACTACTGTAAACCTCCTCTGAAGGAAAAAGTTGTCTGGTTTCTTTTTTGTTTGTGGCTTGAATATATGGGTAGCCGTGCCTATTATTTGGGTAATGCTGCATGAAAATCCACATAAAATCTACATACAAACAGCAAGACCGTTCCTCTTCTAAAAAGGCAAATGGTCAGAGATACAGAGCTTTAGCAGAAACACAGTTAGAAATTACATTACTGTTTCCTTTCCTGTCTTGCTTCTGATGTATGTTCCTGTACCCAAGTGAGTGATAGCCAATCCACCTAGGAAACAATACCTGAAACACCACTTTCCAGTCTGTTTTGGAGAGGGAAGAGGGGAAAGAGGTGTTATACTATCTGTTAAACTGTCTTCTAACAGAAAACAATCATGTAGCATTTGAACAGCAACAGGAGGAGAAACTGAGACATCATGCAGCAACTTTGCTTGCATTACTATACAGAAAACATAACAATAAAGCAATACAGCACATAGTATGCAAAATTTTCTGTCATTACACAACAGTATAGGAAGAGACTCATTCAAACTTCCTGGGACTGAACGTCTCTAACCTTCACTTCTCAGCCAGAGTTGTGAATTTGGATTCATATTCTAAACTACAGCTGTGAATCCAAGGACCTTGGCTCATCTTCTCAGTTGCCAGTGAACTGCTGTTGCTATTACTAACATTCCCAGCATGACCTGCTCTCTTGCTTTTCATCTTTCAGTGGAAAGAATTACTCCTGCCAGTTGGGAATCCTTCCTACTGTTTGGGGAAGGCCAGCATGGGAAAGACTACTTATGATGTGCCATGCCACTTTACCTATAACCAAGCTGGGCCCAAGAGTCATGAATTCCTTGCACTTAAACCCCTTCAGTTCTGCTTTATTGCTAGAGCACACTCTCCCATAAACACTCTGCAATAAAACCACACTACAGAACTGGAGAGCAGTTCACTTAAGAGGTAGAATTTCTCCTCCGTCACACAGAGGTGGCTGGCTCTATGTGAAGAGCCACAGGTGAGGCCGAAACCTTCACCAGAGCAGCCCATGGCCAGGGCATCACTTTCAGGCCTATCAGCCGTGCAAGAGGAGACTCGATCTCGACCTCCGCAGCAGACCGGGCCTCGGCTCATAAGACCGGATCCGCCACCACGCTGAAAGAGAGGGAAGGC
>NW_009694114.1:0-11057 GCF_000703405.1 Apaloderma vittatum
TAGCGTCTTAAACAGAGCTGATAGGTTAATCAGTGCGTAATAAAATACCTTTAGAATAGTGTACTTGAATCGCCTCGACGCGAGTACACTACCTAGTAAATCAGGTTCTCTCGCAACGAAAAGAAAAGCTAAAAATCGCTGTGCTTTTACGACCCGGCTCCACTGAGGGTGTATTTATAGCGCTCAGGAACAACAGATCGGAGCCAAACTTCCCTCCCGACGGAAGCCGGCGCACAGGCGGCGGGAGCCTGCCGGAGATGCGAGATGCAGTTAAGCATCATTTTCAACAATCACAAGCAAATTGCATTTTGATGACAGCAAACAGGCAGAGGTATTATCGAAATTGTGCCGTTTAAGTACGATACGGACCGTTAGAGACAAAAAGCACACGTTGCACATTATTACAGTTCGGTTTTTTGGTTTCGTTGCCCCCAGTGCAGTGTCCCAGGGAGCGATAAGTGGTGAAAATTGTGGAAGTTCGGAGAAAAGAGAGCCCTACGAGGCCGGTGGTGAAAGAATATAAACTACCTGGGTACTCAGGAGGAGCGGGCTGGGGGAGGGACGGCTGCATTCAAGTGGGTGATAATTACTTGCCAGAGAAATTGCTTTTTTTTACTTGAAAGAAGCAAAAAGCTTCAAAGAGACCGCTCAAGGAGAGCTGGCTGTATAGCGTTTCCTATCAATAAACGTTTACTGACCAAAGCTTAATTACGGTTTTTGCACCTTCATCTGATTCGCCTGATCTAGAAACAGCCCTGACTCAATTTTTCCCTTGTTATTTCAGGGCAAAACGATTTAGCTTCTGTTGTTAATCGTGGCTAGTAATTTTATACACCGAATACCAAGGTGATGGTACAAACTTGAGCGTTTTGTGTGAAGCCACAATCCGAGAGGGACTCAGAGGGATTTTATGGCTGTCTGATCTGACATCCTGCATTTTACGCTCTATAAGAAAATCATGTAGAATCCAATCTTGACCCCCATAACCTGGGTCACAATAAAACAGATATGTCCAAAGACATTGTTAAAGATACTAAGAATTAGACAAGCTACTGCTTTCCTTGCTGATAGTCTTGCTTCCATTACACATTTACCTCCCCAGAGGCATACACCCACCTTCCAACCACACACCCCCTCCTCGTGAGACTCTTCATGGCCATATAAAGCCAAGGAACCCAGTCCTCCTCCACCCTAGAGCTCTGCCACCTGGTCATCTCTTCACCCCAGCCAGGCCTGTTCACCCAGAAAACATCAGCTATTTCTGTAGCAAGGCCAAGGCACACCTTGCTCCCATGAGCAACATACCTTTTCCTTCTTCCCGAAGAGCAAGGGCTTCCTTCCTGCAGCCAAAACAAGCCAGACTCCTTGCAGCAAGAGCTGCAGTCCTCTTTCTCATCACTTTTATCTCCTGCAGCTGGTATGGTCACAGCTGCTTGATATTTGTTAATTGAGGTAACCCTTTCTTTGCTGAACAACTCTGTAAGGTCCATACTATCTGTCTGTAAACAAGGGTCAGAGGCTCCAGGAGAGAAAGTAACCCCAACAGCATGACGTATATTCAGGTCATTCCTATCTTCACTAGGAAGCCTTGGGGGCAAAAGCACACGTGTGAAGCCATGAGACAGAAAACTTGCCCTCACACACCTCCAGCTCATCATGCCCACCATGCACTAACTGGGCAACTTTAATTGGGAGCTAGCTACAGCAGCTGTCGAGAAAAGCAATGAACATTAGCGTTTAGAAGTTAGCTATACAGACCTTGCCAATGAAGGTTTTCACTGTCAAGGTGTTATAAATCCAGCAGCGTTTTGCATCTTCCCCCCAGAATCACTCTGGGTGTTGGCCTGTTTCTGTGGCTCTTGCTCACCTACACCCAGCTGCCCAAGCCAAGGTTCAGCTCTTTGCACTGCGCCGACTCTCCAGCCGCATGCTGCCCGAGCTCAGCATGAACTCAGGGTGCACATCAACTCCTGATCAACACCTTCCCTCCCCAGTCTGAGGGCCCAGGCCCAGGGTCTGGATGCCAGCAGCCGCGGTGGGGCCCAGCAGGGCTGGCCGCTGGCCCCAGGGCAGCCGTGCATCGAGTGCTAGTTCCGGCAGGGGCTTCTTGCGGTCGGTCGGTGCTGGCCCTGGGGATCATAGAATCCTAGAATGGCCTAGGCTGGAAGGCACCTTAGAGATCATCTAGTCCAACCTCCCTGTTTTGGGCAGGGACGCCACCTCTCGGCTAGACCAGGCAGCACATGGGGACATATCAGAGGAGCAGCTGCACGGAACTGGTAGCTGTCATTTTTTCTTCAAGCAGCTAAAAGATCTTTTTGGTGCATGTCACAGTTGGGAAGCTAGGACTGTGGTCTCTAATGATTTACTGTTTGGGGGTTTTTATGATGGATAATCAAAACCACATTAAGACCTTAAACATACCAGCTCGCCCTTTGTCTCTTCAGGGGAGAGGCAGGAAGAAAAACACTTGAATTTTTTTGACATATGAGCCAGGAACTTCTGTGCTTCTGTCCCTGTGTAAGCCAGTGACTATGTGAGATGCTGTGGCACAGCTCCCTGAGGAGACGCCACCACCCCCTTCGGTACAGCTGCTCAGTCTTGTGAAACTACACCTGTAGACAAATGTAATTTTTGGCCAACCTTGTATATCTGAAAGTAGTTTTAGCTGACAAATAAGAGTCTTCAGACATGTCTTTTGGAGTGGCACTTGCTTTCAACACACCTTTTGTGTGAATACCAGAAAGAAAAGAGAGATAATAAGTGTTCTTCAATTCAGAATTAGAAGCAGCACTGAGGCTAAGAAGCAGTGTGAGACTGAACAGTAATTCAAAAGAATTAAAATGCATATCCGCCCAACAGAGATGAGACGTAGCAGGTTTTGTATTTTAAGCTGTGAAAAGGCAAGTGCAAAGAGTGTCTGGCCATTTCTGAGAAGCTTACTCTCCGTGTATCACAAACAGTTTTGTGTCACCAACGTGAAATGAAGTATCTTTGCTACATCTCAGCAACACTTGGGGTGGCAGAATACTTGGAGCAAAAGAATGGCCAAGAAAAACCTTTCTGGTTGTCGGGTTCCTGTTGGAAACCAAACCTTTCTTACGTTTGGTGAATTGCTAGGGCTGACCACAGCTGAGAAGGGTTCGGTGAGAGACTCAGGGCTGAGAAGATGCTCAGGGAGCTGCCCTTATGTCAGACCTTCCCTCCAGACAGCAGGCGAGCGCCGCGTGCCGGGGACCACGAGGGACACAAGCGTCCACACAGGGGAACACAGCTGCTCCTGTGGTCCAGCAAGCAGCTCAGATTTTGTGCAATGGGGAAAATAGATTTGGTGCCTTCATACTAAGAGGCTTTTAGGAACAGGTGAAATAAATCTTTGCTCCTTTAAGGAGAGAAAATTGCAGGCAAAGACTAAAATTATAAAGTTCCACAGTCATGGAACTGAGCTAGAGATAACAGTTTCTAAAATAAAATAGAACTCTAGCAGAGGAAAAAAAAGAAAACCAGAACAGCAGCACATAAACCAAGAGAAATCACTAGCAAGACCTTATTTTGGACAGCCATCAGTGATGAGTGGAATTAAATAAGCAAAGACAACTACTGGGGGGCAATGGGTGGTATTTGTTGAGGCTGACCACATAGCTTACAGATCTGTTCTTATTTTTTCACTTCTGTGAGTAGAAGATTAACAAATATATTAAAATCGTATTTAAAGAAAAGAGGGCAAATGAAGAAATACCCTGAACAAAAGCGTAATGTCAGAACTTTGTTGTCAACACAGCTGCATGCATGAGAACAGTAGCTGCTGTCACCTGTGAGGATGAAATTTGGTTTTCTGTACTGGTGCAGAACCTGAACTGCAGCCCAGCCATAGAAATCTATTCAATATTTGCACATTTCCAAGCTAGTGACATTCAAAACTGATCGACAAGTCCTGTATGGCCCAAAGTGTCACTTTAGGATTGGAACCTACCCTCCATGCTCTGTTCTGAGCTGGTTCCATGCACTTGCAATAATGAGCTTCTGAGTATTACAGGAGTTTTTTGTTTTCTGGAAAAGTTTTGATTTATTACATGAATTGCTGAAACCCTGGAATTCGTTGAACTAAGACATCTCTGTGTTACTGTTAAAATTCTTTAAACAGAAAGATGAAGAGAGCTTAGGATGCTGAGGCTCGGGCCGTTGGCTTTCCCACACCTACATCAGACACGCATGGGACAGCGTGTGGAACTGGTTACGTAGTGGTGACTGTGTAATCGGTGGGATTTGTAGGTTTTTTTCCTAGCCTGGAGGTTAACATCCCCGCTGGAGCGGTTTCATTCACCAGCACAGTGTGCCTCCGCCAGCCTCGGCACATTCCTCACATGCGCAGGCTCTTCAGAATATTACAGGGAGAAGGAAAGGTGTCTCTTAGTTTTCAGAACCGTGTCTAAATTAGGTCTGAATCCTTTTCCCCCAAGATTCATTTGTACCTGTCTGTGCTATCTCAGTTTGAAAAGGGAAGAGATCAAATCAGCAGGGTAACAGTTCAACAGCATGGTTATAGGTTGTTCTTCTGCTATGTTGTCAAGGCAATGCCTTCCTTCTAAGTGAAAAATGTGAATTACCATTGTAGACATCCAATAAAATGAAAAGCTCATTTATTTTGAAGAGGAAAATATTTGCATGCTGTGGTACTGAGATGAAAAACCCACCATCCTCACACAAATTCTGGAATAAGGCCCTCATCTAGAAAAACATAATTGTTTCTTGAATATGTAAAAATACAGAATAGCATGGCTATTAAGGAGCTTAGTAAAGGGTCACGTTGTACCTGCCAATAAATTCAATCCTAAGCACAATATATACCATGAATTCAGTGAGATCCAGTGGCCACATTATTCACATTTGTAAAAGTAAGCAGCATGTAAGAATGGTATGAGTGGTTTGCATGATGCAATTTAACTGTTACTATACATAAAACTTTTCATACTTTTAAAAGTACAGCCATGTTTCTAAGATTATGGAAATCACTATATATTATGGAGCAGCAAATCTGAGTGTGAGAGAGGTGCCTTTGGGTGCTGCTATCAGTAGCAGATTCTTATTTCACACAGGGAAATTACTTCATAGGTAAGCACATATTTGCTGAGTGCAACAGATGATTTTCTGATTCAGAACGCACGAGCTTTCAAGGTAACGTGTTAGAAAAGTTACTGGGTAACTGCTGAAAAAGTAGAGATAGACCATATAAAAGTAGTACAAATACTACTAATAATCTCAATTAAAAACAAAAACCAAAAAGGGGACCAGGTTTACTTTGGCATGGATTACTACACAGAAGTAGACATTACACTGCATCCCTCTCCAGCTGAAGTTGTTACAGTGATCCCCTGCCAATAAAACAATAGTAATTTTGCAAAACCTGGATTGAAGTGCATGCCTCTCTTTTTGTTCCTTCGAATCAGAGGAACTTTGGCTTGGCAGTGCTGATCAGAGTAAAACTTAATCAAGAGGCACCCTCGGCTCCTTCTGAAGTTCCCAGGAAGAGCAGGGCTCTGCTCGGAGCCGGCGAATGCCTTCCGCTCCCTCGCTCTGGGAGTTGTGGCTGTTTGGCACTTCTGGAAGCATTACAAAATACAAAACTTTCATGCTACCATGTTATTCTTAAAAAAGATGCCTGGGCAAGCTAATGGTTGTGACACAGACGGTCGATCCAGATACTCCTTTTGTTCGTCATGTACGATCCAACCACACGGTCAGCTTTCCTGGAGAGCGAGTGGACTTGCCTGGGTCTGAGCTGACATCTAACAGAAATGCTTCCACCAGCAAGGACCAAGCACGAGAAAGAGCAGCTGGCATCAAAGAGCAATTTAATCTCTCTCAGATTGTCTGCCATCAAATCTCCTCCTCATTTCCGAGGGCATAACTGAAAACCCATGTCTACACCTAGTCTAGTCTGCATTTTTGCTTTAGGTGCAAAAGCAAGAACACTAACTTAAGCAGTACTTATGTAATCACGCTGCAGGTAGTGATAAGGTTGTTATCACAACAGCCTCATAATTACTGAAGTTCCTGGCAAAGCAGTGGATGAAGCTCTCTGGTTTATTTGCACCATGCCACTGAGGGAAAAAAATGCCAGATTAATTAAATCGACAAGATCATTGATCTGTTTCACCTTTAAATGCTCAGAGATAATGTCCCACGTTCCTTATACATAGTTACAAAGGCAGTCAATTTTAGGGGGTAGAAAGAAGAAGGATTTGTTTTGCCAAAAACCCCTCAATCATAATTTCTTGGACTGAAATCTCATGCTTTCCTTGTGCTTGTGTGAGCTAGGAAAAAATTTGGAATGTTGCTGTTATACCTACCACTCGACCCTGTTAATCTCATTACAGACTATGGAAAAAAAAAAGTTTCACAAATTCAGGCAAGATAAACCCAAGACAGCTTTTGTAGTATCTTGATAAGAATTATACAAAAACATGTTTCATCCTATGAGAAGCCGAGGTATTTAGAGCAGCTTCGTTTTGTTCACGTCCCTGCCAACGTTATTACGCTTTTTACAAACCCCACACTTCTAAACAAGTGGGGTTAGAGGCCCTGTTTTCCGTAAGTTATCACAAATTTCTATTTCTTGACGTATTGACTTAGCATCAAAACTGATAAGATTTGTATTCCTTTGTAGCAAATCATAATTGTTCAGGAATATTTCAGGCATGAAAATTATGTTCAGATAAGGTTTATTGTGAGTAAGCAATGACAGAATGTATTCTTTGGCATTAAAATAACTTCAGAATGTACCCTGGCAGTTTATGAATATAACTGCAGGTGGTCATAGGAACAATACTGATCAAAGAGAATAAGAAGTTTCTCTGAGTAATTTAGATTAAGACACTTCTTTTTAGACTATTATTTCACTTTCCTGGTATCATTAGTTAAGGTAAAAATATACTGTTTTCTGAACGCTGTTGTAATCCTAAGCAATGTTTTGAAAGAAATGGCAAGCATCTGAACCAATGTGACTTTCTTGCAAATAAAAACCGGAATGGAGCTAGGGAAATAATACATTTGCTAGATAGGTACTTTTGAAAGTGCTTTAGATACAACTTCTACTCTTTTTTTTGTCCACTGATCTGTCAAACCCCAGCCCTGTCGGACCACGGGCACTCGGTTCTGCTGCTCCCAGTGCTCCCAGCTCCCAGTGAAGCCAGTGGCAGCCAAGGGAGACTGAAACAGGTCTGCAAAGACCTTGCAAGATCAGACCCTGATTATGTTCTGCACATGGGCTCCAAATCCATAACAAAATCAGAAAGACATTTGTTCGAGGTATTTATAGAGAGTCTGTTTGACTAACCATCTGTGCTCTGATTGAAGTATACACATGGTCCAGACCGAATAAAAACCAATTCTGTGGATTAAAATAGTAACTTTGACACTGTCACATCTAGAGATTTTACTGTTGGTGACTTTGCTGACCTGTTTACATGTAAAGGTAAGTTTTAAAACTGTAAAATGCGAAAGGTGGCATGAGGAAAGAACGTTACTAGCCCGTCCGCTTCAAAAAGGCTTTGAAGTTGAGGGTGCTCTTTGAACGCTGCACGCCCTTCAGAACGGCTGCGGGCTCCGGGTCTGGATTAAGCTGGCTGCCTTCCTCAGTTTCTGAGTAGCTTTGGGTTCATTTGCAAATGTAAGGATGAAAATATGCTAAAATATTTTGCCACTTGTCTCGTATTTCTATTTCAAAATGAGATTAATTCCATTTTTTTGCTGTTGTTCATGGTGTTCAATACAAATATTAGCAAAGCATTAGGAATGGATTTAGCATTAGGTAGCTGACTGTAGCGTGGATCTAATTGCACCAAGAAACCTCATTGCATTCATTCAGTTTGCTTCCTTCCTTGAGGTTACCTTGTTCCTGGATCAGTGTGTTTTGTATGTTCAGAATGCAGAGATTAGGAATCATAACAAAGAGTTAAAAAGCACCGGGCTGCAATAGGATTGGTTCAAAGATATATACATGATGGTCACTCAGGGTTTATTGAAATTGCTCCTTAGGAATGATTATTGAACAGCAAGGTTTTGGTAAGCTGGTTATGCCTGTTCAAGGTGGTAGGAAATTGAAGTTTCTGATATTGTTTCACAAGATTAATTTTCTTTAGTGATAACCTGGGGAATTCTTAAAATTACCTCTTCTTAGTTGATGTAGCACCATCTGCCACATCTGCAAAGAAGATAGTTATTTTTAGGAGCAGCTTCGTTGGTGTGGTTTTTTGATTGAGTCTTGAGTCATCAAGGTCAGTATTTTTGAATTATTCAATGCAGGAAAATAGAAGCAATCGTTTTGCATTGTGGTCAAGAATAAAGGATGCTTTGTTATTACAGTTGATGCCATAAACCTCATAGCTATTTATTACAGTCCTCTCATTTCCAAGAAATTTGTTTTCATTTGCTTGCGTTTGAGAGCATTTAGCTTTGTGAGGAAAAAGGATCAGTCATAACTCATGAATCAGTAACACAGCACTGGTGGCAAATAAGTAACTGTGGAGACTCTCCTGTTAATGGAAATATTAAAGTGAAAATGGTGTACTTCTTAACACTGGGTCGTAGGTCCAGGTTCCCAGCTTCACTTCAAAAGCTGAATGGTAAATTAGTATCTCTAATGAGCCATCCTTTAGCAGAGATTCCTCATTATGCCTGTGGCCTTCTGTGATATCTCGGAGTCAGATAAGCTTTCTCCTTCACATAATAAACAAGGGAGCCAAGGTAAGGTGAGAATTAGGACCTGAACCCTTCAGCAGCGTGCTTCATCTTGGAGAGGAAGGGCTCCGATCTGCACCAGGTGCTTTGAGTAAACTCTTAATGGGAAGTAACGACTGTGGCAGGTGAATGCACAGCTATGCTTGATGGTGAGACGGCTACATCTCTGCAGCACTTTGTTTCAGCTTCTTGCTGTTGAGGAGCTAATGAAAGCAGGCAGCTTCTGCAAGACAGAAGAGTTTTTGCCTGGAGAGTTAGTGAAAATTAGGTTTATTTTACTGGCTTTGCTCCGGAATGAAGGTGGCAGAGCTGCGTGGCCTGAGGACGGTCTCTCCAGAAATCACATATGTGTTGAAAATTAAAGCTTCAAAGGGGTGCCCACATGCTAGAGAAAGAGGAAACTGATCTGAGAGATGAGATAATTGAAAAGAGATGTTGAAAAGCCAAACCCGTATTCCATGCTGAAAGAAAGACGGGCAAGTCTGAAGGTATCTAGGCAGAGCCTCACATACTGCACCTCCTTGAGTTATGGAAGACTCAGGTTTGCCATTTACTGTTGGGTCACAGAAGTGATGCCTCTTGTGAGAAGAGGCAGAGCCCGGGGAGTATGAGTTTGGAGATGTACCCAGGCCAGGGGCTGCTTCGGCACGCAGGGGTAGCAAGGAGGGTGCTTAACTGATCCCATAACTGGCCCTCTGAACACGAGGTGGGTTTTTTAAATGAAGATACAAAACTAGAATGACTTCATGTGTTTAATGTTCCTTATTCTGTTAAAGAACTCGGGATAAGGCCTCCGAAACACTATTTTGCTTTGTTGACTGCGGGAGAAACTACTGCCCAGAAATGTCACTGTTTATCTGTATAATCTGTGCGACGGAGCGGAATTTTGTAAACAGCCAAAAGCCTGCCTCCCAGATATGAATGATGCTGGCACCTCAAAGAGCATCGGTCGGTACCACACGTTCAGAGCCAGTTCACAAACGGGTCTCGCTTGTCATCTGTTCTCAGCCCTCCCACGCCACTCGTTAATCGCTGACGGGGGGAAGCTGCGTAAAGTGCAAAGTTAGTTTTATATTTTTCGTCCACTCTTCTAATTCCAGCATGTAGAGATACTTCTTTTAAAATAATTATTGAACGGCACCACACCCATCAGCAAAATTCTTATTGACAAGTTACTTGTTAATGGCAGTGGATATATTCCTAACTGATCCTTAGATATACACACACAGATCTCTGAAAGAAAGGCAGGCACACCGGTGTTTGGCTGCAGATTTGGGAAAAGAGTTCAAGAAAGGCAGGTACTGTTGTACGCAGCGATACACTATCCTCTAGTCTGCCAAAGACATTGGTCACTTACATCCAAAGCACGTTTTTCCAAAAAGGGAAAAATAAGGTAAAAAATAGACTATTAATGTCACCCAGGAGAGTACAGACAGCTTGCAATCTAAGTCAAGTCACATCTCTCTACTGAACTGTATTTTGGTATCATTTGAGTTAACTACGTAGCTGAGTCACTGGAAAGGTTTTTGGGGTTTGTTTCTTTTTTGTTCTTCAGCAACTTTGAATCTCCACTGGTGCAGGAAGTCCCAGAGCACCGAGGCAGCAGCACAGACAGTTCGGCAAGCAGTTTGGGAAGCTCTGTCACAGCGTGCAAGAAGGTAACTTCTAAGTTTGTGTTATATTCAAAGGCAGATATATCCCAGGTTAGAGCTTTGCTTTTTAGCTTTTGTCTTTAATGGGGAATACAAAATTCGACTGAGAGCTAAAAAAAAGAAAAGGACTGATAGGAAAATTAAATTCAGGGTGCTGTTATGGTATCGTGCAGTTTTGTCTGCCTGGCCTGTACTGGTCTGGTCCCAAAATACATCGTGCAGACATGGGAGACAAACTCCCCCTGCGTGTTTCCGTTTCCCCTCATTATGTGCAATATGAAATAAAAGCAGCGCACAGCGTGGCTACCTTCAGGGCTGCTCTTCAGTTTGTGGCGAGTGCCTGGGACGCAGCCGGAGGGCCCAGAGCTGTGCTTGCCGGCTCGCCGGGACAGAGGCTCCTTCCCGAGGCAGCTGCTCTGCCCTCCCTAGGGTCTGCCTGGAAAGCCTCGGCAGCCCAGGAGGGTCTGCAGATGTGACCGTTGTGGAGTCTGTTGCCTCCAAAGGAGTTTGTGTGTGGTTACTGAATTAGAGGACGGGGGAAGCGGTGCCTGTGTGTGTGCGCGTCATCCGGAGGGGCTGGGGGCGACTGAGGTCACGCTGTGCGTGTGGGACGTCTCAGCGCCACTGGGGACAGGCGGGGGGGGCCCCCTGGAGGGTCTCCCCCCC
>NW_009694114.1:11088-32894 GCF_000703405.1 Apaloderma vittatum
CCGGGGTGCAGCTGGGGCAGGGCGCTGCCACGGACCACGCAGCAGGACAGACCTCTCCATCTCACACCGCGAGAACCTGCAGAGCTCTGCTGGCTCCCACAGGCATCACTCTATTGCTGACAAGGAAGCATTTGTTGTAACACAGAAGTGTTATAAAATTTCACAGTTCCTTCACTGTGCCCATAATTCTTACTTTTTTTTTCCTTTTCTTTCCACTAGTAGTAATAATGCTTTCCTTTTGTTGTTTTGTTTTTGTGTTGTTGATTTCTCTTCCAAAATAACAGCAGTATGTGTTTATATATGTAAGCAGAGAGAGAAAGATAAAACATGTAGAAGATAAAGATTTATTTTCCTCATCCTGAAAACTACACTGTGGGTGTGGGGGTGAGTACTGTCAGTCCACTGAAATTTTGTTAAATGTTGAATCATCGATGTAAGAAAGAACTCGATAGAGTGATGTGTACGCTGGGACCGGGCTTCTCCAGCTCACTCCAGGGTGTCTAAAAGACCAAATGTCAGTAGTTCTTTTGATCAAAGGGTTTGCTTATTTGCAAAGGAATACCTGCTTTTTTTTAAAAAAAAAAACCAAAAAACCCACGCTACTGACTGTAATTGGCATCTTCATATAGACAGACATAGGCAGAGAATCCGTTGAGTGGGAGAACCTTTTCAATTTTCATTTAATTTGGGAGCGGTCTGTTCTGTGTAAGGCTGAGGGAGGGTGGCCCAGCACCGGCAGTGCTGCTGCGGCGTTCGTGCACGCTGCCAGCTCAGTGACCGCTGGGAGCATCGCTGCTCGGGGTTACGTGGCTTCGAGCTGCTTCACCCGCCTCATCCCCGACATCGGGACTTTTCACGAGTCGGGTTTGCAATTGTCGGCACATCAAAGACGTGATTCACTTCTGCCAACGCTCCTGACAAACAGCGGGATATTTTGGGCTTCTTTGCAGCATTGTCACAGAATGTATTACCCTTCTCTTATTTGTGCGGAAGAGGACAAAGGATTACCCAAAATAGGAAGGCCACTACTTTGTGGTTTAGCCCCTGTTTGTTGCAGCAGGGTTTGGGTTAGCAGTGTAAGCAGTGGCGCAGGGGAGCGCTGCGGGCTCCTGCCGCACGCGAGCGGTTTGAGGAGTCAACTTGTGGGTCGGAGCAGCCGCACTCTCGGGAACCGCGGGGCACTCGCTCTGTTGCTGCGCAGACCAGTCTGAACAAACGCAGGTGTGCTCCCCGATATCTCATCTCATCTCATTCCGTACATCTCGCTTTCATATATTTTTTGATGCGTGGTAATTAACTGGAGCAATTAAGATGATCAGCCACGAAGATGCAGCTGTTTCATTTGTGGAGCAGGGCCTTTTCATGTTGTCTCAGTTGTATTTACTGTATTTTAATGCCCTACCATCTAAATCAGGGAGTAGGACGCCATTACACTAAGCTCATATGCAATATTTTCCTCTGGGAAAGGGTGACTTTTCTAACCCACACTCTGCTAGAGGTTGATATTGTTCATTGATTCACAACACACTGAGTAATGCTGACGGCTGGGTCTCTGGATGAGAGTGGAAAACTTTTTTTTAGAACCATGAATTACTGCTGATTTCACATTTAGTGCGTGATGCAGATTCCTCCCAAATTATGTTCTGAGTGTGATGATCCTGCCCTGCGCCAGACACACAGTGGTACAGTGTGTGCAGCTGTTACACACGGGGAGGGTCACGATCCAAGCCCTGCGTTCAGCCGTACCGCTGCCAGTCAGAGGCGCCCTCACCGAATTCAGCAAAATTGTTAGCAGTGGCTGCCAGTGGCATTGGCCCAGAACTTGCGTTGATTAGCTAAGAATGAAAAGTACAAGACAGGAGGAAGAAATTCCGGCAAGTGATACTGTTTGCCTTAAAAGCGCGGGCTCTGCAGGAGGAGGATGCTGGCTGGCAGCTGAAGCAGTACAGGCTGAGGTTTCTTACCCTTTGGCACAGACCAGCACAGTATATTTCCAAAATATGCTTAAATGCAAAAATGGCAATCAGGATGCACCGGTAGAGCTGCACCTCTGTGGAATACCAATTCTCACATTGCATTTGATTAACTAGTTAGCCCTGTTAACTTAGACCAGCTCCTTCAAACTTATACACTTCTGATCACCGCAGTCATACATTATTTTACTCTAAGGGGTTCGGTATGTTCCTTTAAAGGCATGAGTAGCCCGGCAAGTTTCAATACATATGCAGACTCCTGCTTTATATGAACACACGCACCTAGTCAGCCTGGAGAATTGCCTCAGAGCAGCGAGGTGCTGCAGGAATACTACACTCGCTCTTCCTGCACGTTTGTCTGTGACCGAGGTAATATTGCTCTCTGTGACCAAAGAAATACACGCAGAAATTTGCGTGGTTTCTACTCAGGCACATTCGCGGAGCAGGTGTGTGTAACCCTGCTGCGATCAGTGTTGCGGGGTGGCCTCATCATCCTCCCTCCAGAGAAGTGCTGATGGAAGCTTCAGAGCAGTAACAAGTCTGTCATGGTCCCAGTGCAGAAACCTGGCATTTCCCAAGGGAGAGTTCAAGCTCATCCAAAGTTCACCCCTTGTTCCTGCCGCTGCCGAGGCAAACGTCACCCTCCACCTCCCGAGCCCAGCAGCAAGCACACGGTGTCACTGCACCCTCCTCACACGCTGGCTGCACCCTCAGGGCACACGTGAGGGCAGAATCTGCCTGGGGAAAACATCGTCCGGCTGATGCTGTGCTTAAAAATCACATGCTGTCCAAAACTTCCGTGTAATCATTTCTGCCCCTGACTTCAAAGTCTACTGTGAAAAGCTGCCTACAAAAATTAAATGCACTATAAATCCTTGCAATTTATAAACTATCCTGGAGCAACCCAAGCCTGGCAACTGGGACCTGACTGAAACATTTTTTTCAGGAGTGTTATTTCTTCTGTTGGTACCTTACCAGAATTTGCTTCCTGGTAAAAACATCCTCCAAAAGAAAGACAGAACTACCAGGGGTCGATTAGCACCCCACGGGGTGGGGGAAAATGAGGTCAAGTTTGGACTGCCCAGCTCATTTCATGGATTTATCATCTGCAGTGTACATCTGCCGTGGTCTGGATGTTCTGAAATGCTGGGTGTGCACACCGAGTCCTTGTGAGTCTAAGAGTAGTAGTACTGAGGATTTCTGAAGCTTGTTTCTGAGTGATAATTTCTGACTATTCCAATTTTTCAGAAACTGTGTGAGATTTGGGAAAGAAAGATCTGAAGTGATTCAGGCTGAAGACAAATTCACTGTGATTTCTAAGGAAATGAAGCAAGACTGCTTGTTACAGCAAAAGCTATTTGAGCTAGAGAACTGCTTCCTATGTATGCAAAAATATGTCATAACAGGCAATTAGAACTTCAGTCCTTGAGGATGAGAAGATCTAGAATCAGATGAAATCTGAAATCATATATGTATATATCCAGATATATGTGAGTGTGTGCGTTTGTGTGTGTATGTGTATGTTCAATTCTTTGTCTTCATAAGAGCCTCAGGATGGTAATTTTTGGAAAAAGAGAAGTGCTTGATTCTAGATTTTACCAACCAGTTTATGATGGTTGGGTATCTCCAAATTTGAAAACATTTCTTTTTTTTAAAAAAAGGACAGAAGAACCATTTATAACACTAACAGAAAATTGTTTCTTTGGGATATGAAATATGTTATTTTCCCCATTTAGCCTCAGAGTTAGTTATGGTGACAGGAATCCTTTTGCACTGAGGCAGGAGATTACAAAATTTACTGAGTGCAGAGTCATTTGGTGGTAAACAAAATTAGCTAGCAGCCCCTGAGAAGGGACAGGCGTTGAGGTGAGACATTTGTGAGCCTTTGTAACTCTCAGAACAAAGTTTTCAGGCACGGTGTTTTTTCTAAGTATTTTGTGAACCCTAAGTTTGTATCCAGAAGCTCTTTGGCAGAAGAGCAGATGCTGAGAAACAACCACCATGGAGGTGCAAAGCACTGAAAGGGAGGCCAAACCTATGGACCGTTGGGTTGCCCATCACCTCCTCATCTGCCTGCTGCTGGCTTTTATTCAGAAAAAAATGTAGAATAATGCAGGGAGTGTGGTATTAGCTATCTCACTGGCTTTTTGCCTGAAAGATAGAGTGGGTGTTATTCCGTGGGTGGTAATGAGCTTACTTCTGGATTGCCCCGGAGTATTAGAAAACAGTGTCAGCTGGCCAGAGCAGCTTTCCACAGCCGCTCGTCTTTCCAGAGAAGTGAAGGGGTCTCACAAGTCCTTCTCACTTCTCTTCCCCAGGAAGGGCTCTAGGGATCAAGTGTTCCCCAAGCAGGACAAAGGCCTGTCGGTGCAGAACATGCGGGAAGGAAAGGAGAAGTGCTGCAGGCAGATTTTTTTCCTAGGTAGGGCAACAAATCTGTATTTTAAAATATCATAATGAAAATAAAATCTAAAGAGGTAGAGTACAGCCTAATTCCACAGCATGCAAGAATTGTGAGAAGTGCAGACAGAATACACATCCATTTCACCACCATACTTGTTAACATTGCTGCCTGGGGAGGACGGTAAGCCAGATAAAATGTTCTGTAAGTGGCATTATTGTTGCAGCTGTTCTTTTCCTGCTGTTGCCAAGTTAGTTTACAAATACTAAGGGTCCCTCTTTTTCATGGAGGAGTATTAGCACAGAGATAGGAGGTAAGGAATTCAGATTGATCTAAATATCAGACCTGCAAAACTGCCTCTATAGTCTGCAGGTACCTGCAGGTAACTTTGGGTTGGTTTGAGCAAAGCTTGAGGCGTAAGCTGTAGGTCTGGGTCAACACAGAGAGATTAAACACAAAGTTCTGGTACTGGCTGAGCTCAGTGCTCATTACAGCAGGTCCTAAATGCTTTAGCTTCTCAGAAAGCAGAAAAATGCGTTTAAGAAGAGCTCGTAGCCGAGGCAGTCCCAGGAATGGGGCTGCTGGCAGAATGAGTAGCGCTGATCTGTTGTGGAGGAAGATGGTGAATCACGAAGGCTTAAAGTTTGTGCACGCTGGTGTAATTAAATAACTGTTTTACCCACCACCTATGTTTATCACTTTGACACAGAACAAAACTCCTAGCAATATTTTCCAATAAAAGTGTTCAGTTTAGGTATCTCCTTTGAGTATCTCCAAGGACTTTCAGTTCTGAAAGAAAATAGGCTGATACTTTAGGGGGTATATAAACCACTTGATTTAAGGTGCATTAACGGGACAGGCCCACAAAGAGCAAGGGCCCCAGCCAGCCTTGTGTCCCCCCGCCCCCAATTTTGTAGGTAAGATTTCCTTTGAGGCGCAACAATAGAGTTCAGGCCCCTGAAGCACAGTAGGACTAAATAAGTTTTTAAATTATTTTAACTATTTTTAACTATTTTAACAGATTCTCTGCAGTAACAGTCTGCTAGAATCAACAGACTACTGGCTGCAGAATCAGAGGACACCATGCCAAATTGGCTTTCTGGAAGACAAGTCAGAAAGCAGCTGTGCCTCAGTAAGTACCCACTGTATCTCCTCTGGGGAAAATCCATAGAGAGCTACTTGGGTAGGGTGTGGGGCCGACCACAGCACGTGTTAGATTAAAAAAAGTCAACAGCTAACCGACACTGACATGGGAGCAATGTATCTACAGTTTCTGTAATTCTCAGCTTTCTGCTAAAGGCGAGCACCCAAAGAAAAATGCGCACAGATCTCTATACAGAGCACGTTCGTAAAGATTACTGCAGAGGTTTCCCCACACTTGGCCTTCAGACTTTGCAGCCCTCTGTATTTTCCTGTGTTCCTAATCCACAACTGACAGGAGAGAAAAACAAGCCAAAGAGAAAATTTTTCCCACCCATAACGTGTTAAGCGGTAGGTTGGAAAGAGCAGATGTTTAAAAGGCTGCTCTCTGTCCTTGGAGGCATAGAGATACAATTAAAGAGAAAACTCTTCCCGTATTAGATGAGGAGAAGCTGCTAAAGAACTCAAACACAATTATTTTACATTGGAAACACAATTTAAATCTCAGTATTGTGGCTCATACTGCAGTTAAGAACAGCTTTTGGGTAAGAGCGTGCACGGAGAAGTAGAGGTTTTTCTGTTGCTTCGTACACGACATCCCCGGGCTGCAGGGAAGCACAGTCCTGTCACCGTCACGGTGCTGCATCCCACAGAGGGCTCAGGAGAGTGGATCCTGACACAGAATCCCATTTATTGCCACTCCTGTGCCTACTTGGGTGACGCTGAGTGAGACGGGGAAGGGGCTCTTGAGGAGTAAAGTTTAGTTAGAGCAGGGAGTATTTAACCACTGTGTAAGGATTGAGCACTGGCTTAGTATCACACTTGGAACCTGCAGAGGGTTTCATTCCAAGTTGGTGCAAAACGAGCAGAAGCTGCAGGAATGAGGGAGGAGAAAGGCTAGGAACAGGGAATAGCTTCCCCAGCTTCGCAATTAGCAAGCAAACCAGACTGCCCTTAGCAGAAAATATGCTCTGTCTTCTCTTGCATGTGGAAGATTTTATAAATTGCTGTTGCTGATGGTGCCAGAGATGTTTTAAACTGCCTCTGGAAGTTGTCACTAGGGAGGGAAAACAAGAGGGAAACAGAGGGAAAACAAGAAATCTCAAATTACTGTATCATTAAGGGTTGCTTTTCCCAAAGATTGCTAGTGATACATTTAGCCACAGTGTTCAGTTTTCATTTTCAGGACTTCATGTTTAGTTACAAGGGGTCTGATCTTACTGTAACTATAAATGCAACAAGACCATATGAACATAGTTTTCATAAATGCTATATTCATTATGTCCCATTACAGATCAGCACACTTAGTACAAGTAAAAATAGACTTAAGGCTGTCCTGCATATGCTCACCAAGTGTACTAACATTGGCTTATTAAAACACTAAACATTTAACTCAGTTATAGCAGACTACTTTCTCAAAGCGAAATTATTTTTCTAAGCAGAACAACTGTTTTGGTATGTGTAACAGTCCGTTCATTCACAAACTGGTTAATGAAGATGTAGCCATTATGATACGGAAATAATAAATTGTGTTAAGAGGAACAGCATTTCATATCTGCTTAAGCTGGAAATCTTATCCTGAGCTCTGAAAATTGTTCCTTCAAATTATGGGACCCCTCTATAATAGAAGAAGTGCTAGTGTGTCCATATTGAATGCTGGGTTTCTCGTCATCTGCAAGGGTGAACAACAGAAATCCCAGGGAGAACTAAGAGCGAGATGTGGTGTCTGTTCTCCACTTCCACGCAAACCGAGCAGCACGCTGGGGAGCTGTCTGTGAGAAAAAGTGTTACACGTGTGCTGAGAGCACGATGCGAGCAGAGCTTGGAAGATTGTCCTGTCCTAGCTTACCTTTTCTACTTTCTGTACACACTATTTTTGTCTGATCCTCTGTGTTTACATCTGGGAAATCAGATTAGCTGTGCCAGGGCTGAGTGCAGGGGGACGGGGCAGCTCTCCCGGGTCACTGGGGCTTTCTCGGGTGACTTCCCACGGGGACAAGCTGGGAAGGGGCGCAGAGGGGGACTTAGGTGAAGGTGCGCTGGGAGACAGTGGAGGTAAGTCCTAGGTAGTAGTACTGTTTATTTTCATTTCTCTGTTGGAATAAAACATCCTGCCAACTCTCTTTAAAACATCCCGGGGTTGAAGTCTGCTACCCTCCTTGTTTCAGACAATCTGATCTGATTTTGCCCTGCTGTCCACTTGAAAAGGTTAAACACCTTCAGAGAACCTCTTCTGCACCGATGTTGCGCGGGAAGGGTGGGCACCCAGCCTCACAGGAGTTCAGGAAGGAGGAAGTTTCTTCCCAGGATTTCTAGTAGTCAACAAGGGTCTTGGCACAGCTGAGTGTGGAAGTGCAATCTGGAACCCCAAAGCATTTTTCTGTTTGTTTGTTGCTTTGTTTGTTTGCTGTTTTTTTTAAATCAAAGCCACACGTGTGTCCCCGAAAGTGACCATGCATAGCTGCAACAACGAGTTTGTTTTGTTGTGTTTGAATGAGGAGTTACATTTCCTTGTAAACATAGCAAAGCCCTGTTTGTTTGCATAAAACAGACAGAGCAGGTTGGTTGCTCTCCCTGGCAAGGTGGTGTCCAGAGCCCCCGCAGTATCTCCTGGAGACAGGGGTTACAAGGGTGTTTTTTCTACCTTTCACTCAGCAGTTGCTCAACCATCTTCAAGAATATCATTGTCTCTTTCAGAAATCAAAAATCCATCCGTTGCTTTCCAGATCTAAGCCATAATTACTGGAGGTATTTTTAGATTTAAGTCCCGTCTTCCTATTGAGCCTGACGATACCTTAATTATATCCTGACGAGGAGCAGGAACCAACAGCTGCAGCCTAGATTGTGGCACGGAGCCTCAGTCCTCTCCACAGCGCGGGTGGGTGTTGGTGCTGCTGGGCGAGGGTCCGTCCCGCAGACCCCGCTCAGAACCCTCCTCCTCACCAGTTCCTCCTGCTTGACAGCGCCCAGTGTGGGCAGACTGAGCATGGGTGAAAACACCACCGAAAGGACCACTGGTGTGATCCGAAAGACACGTTTTGCTTTTCGCTCCTGTACGTACCCAGCTCTGAAAAACACATCTTCACGTATGAGCTAGCGTTAAGGCAGGATGCCCTTAAAGGGTTGTATTTCCACATTTTTGGTACCGCATGTGTGTTTTATACAGCGGCCAAAAGCTGCTTCATGAGTTACAGGGAAGATCGACAATAGAGTCTCTTCTCTTCTGTAACTTCAGGCTTGGACAATCTTTAATCTTCTCTCTAGATCTGCCACTTTCTCTCCTGCCCCTCTGCTCCTCTCACACAGCTGCCTTCCCCCTGCTGTATGTAACGCTCACTCCGACACCGACACAGCGATAAGCAAGTGCCTGGGGACTGCGTGTGGCGCCACAGCTGTGTCCCTGTTGGCGCTGCATGCCGGCACGCTCAGTGTGCCTCCATGGCCCACCCTGGCAAGAAGCAGGATCCTCGTGCCACCTCCAGAGAGGACATCTGTAACCGCCCGCTGCTGTCACGGCCACGGGTTCCTCCGGCGTGAAGTGCGGCGTGAGGCTCGTAGGTGTGTTATAAACGTTAAGTGCACAGGGCATCAGAGGCAGCAGATGGTGTGCATGGCATAAATATTTATCGGCGTATATTCTTTAAGTCGTAAGTGACAATTAATTACATCAAACCCAAAGGAATAAGCCTTAATGGGAAGAAAATATTCACAGCTGCTTTTGGAGAAATGGATTATGAAGAGATGGCTCGGGGTGGTTCATTAATGCAGTCCAGCCGTTAAAGTAGGGAGAGTCTCTAAAATAGCGAGACCCATAAATCCACCAAGTCGCTTGAGATATGCACCCTCTGAAAAGTAATTGGAACTAAATTTCAGGTATGTTACTGCTAAGAATACTGGAGGGAGAGCACTATAACACATCCTTTGACAGCATGAAACGTAGAAAAGAATTGTGCCTGAGCTGGGGAGAGGCTGGGAAAGCACGTCAGGACCTTACTCGAGTGAAGCTGGGTGGCTTGCAGGAGACGGTACGTGCTGGGTTCTCTGCTTTTGGAAATGCCCCGCTAGGGCTTGTGAGGACAGCAGCTGGAAACCTCACCTGCATGTTAGATGGACAGCAGTTGTGCAGCTTGTGGGAGAGCTTTTGCTATAGAATCTGAAAGGAGTAACGGGACTTTTATGGCCATCCTAATGAAAAGACTTCCTCCACTCATGGCTAAAGAGGGAAGTGGTCACTCTCTAGCCACACGAAGGACTGTACAACAGAAGGAAAGCCAGACCTGGCTTCAGGTTGGTGTTTCTCCAAACCACCCTGTTGACATTCTGGGCAGAGTTACTGTCAGTAGGGTGCCGTGGTCCTGCATCGACAAGGAGGGTTTGTTCTGTTGGCTTGCAGGAGCCTGATCTCACCTTGGTGAGGTACGGAAGGAGCCACCGTGCAGCTGAGGCCGTGAAGCCTTTTGGGTTACTTGGGGACAGTGCAGGAGTACCCGAGCTTCCGCACACCCTGGGTCACCGCTTGTAACCGCCTCCACCTCCGGGACGCGCTGCCTTGCGCTTCCATTCATGTACATCCCTTTGCAAGCAGATACGTGGCAGAGCTAGCACTTCCAAACTAATATTTTTATTTCACAGCTCGTTCCACTGCCAGAATCGTTTTGGCAAGCATGGAAATTAATGTGAGACAAGCATCCAAATGTTAATGGATAATTAGCTCTGTCTTCCAGAAGATGCTGCTTTATTCTGAGTCACTATCAGGCTATTCCAGGCGGCTCATGTAAGACATACTCCAACTCAAGATCCTCTTTAACAATTTAAATATAAAGGATCACTCTACCGTGTGTGGAGGAGAGAGCTACATCTCTTACGCCATTCCTAGTCTTCCATCTATCAAAAAGTTGATCAGCACATATTAATTATAACCACTTAAGGACTCAAAAAAAGAAGTGATGAGAGCCAATGGGAGGAAAAATAAGTTGCCAAAGGAAATTGTAATCTAAAACCAAATAACTACAACATACAAGCAACAACCAGTAATTTTCACTTTCCTTATTTCCTATGAAACATCTCAGTTCTCTACAAAAAGATGTCACTCCTTGTAACACATCCTGCTTCAGTAAAGAATTTATCCCTATGCTCAGGGAGGAGAAACACTTGAGAAGGACCCGGTTACATTCTTCCATCCCATGAGAGAACACCAAGGCAACAGGAAGGCAGGAAAGAAAATCCTGTCTGCTTCCCAAAGCTACTCAGAGCTGGAGCAGTAGGAGGCTTAATAATAGTAATGAATTAAAAAAAAAAGAAAGACAAGTTGTAGAATAGGCTATAGAGTATTTCCTGACACTCAACACATTTCAGTTCGTGAGGAGCTGGGATCTCTCTCTCCCCCAGAAACCGTAGGGAAGTGTCTATTCTTTTACATGTTTGATAAGTGGGTGTCACAAGCCTCGCTGCTCTGCTTGAAGGGGTTTTAAAGCAGCACAGAATAAACCCAGAAGGGAGCTGAAGCAGGATCCCACGTTAGGTGCGGTGAAGCTGCACGCACAGGCAAGCTTGCTTCTTTAACAGTGTATTTGGGTCAGGTAAGTCCTTTCAGATCTGCACCTCCCTCCAGCCCCCTTTTTTTTTCTCTCCCCAGAAAGATGCTTGAAGAACTCTGTAAGAGGAAATTATTTATCTTCACTATTTCATACTGGATTCTGGAAGTTGATAGATGAGACTTCAGCTGGGACAAGACCTAAATCTGTCAAGATACATGTAATTAGGCAAAACATTGTCCCAAAGCAGCTGCGGATTTGTGTACATGAAAATAGTTTGACAAACTAGTTGAAATAGATTTAAATTAGTTTGGTTAAATATTTCTTATTAAGAATCAAGAGAATACCTAGGATTACAGTCTCAGTAAAGAAGTGTAATTATAGGTTCTGGATGCCTGTTTACCAACAGAAATAATTTCAGGCTCAGCTGAGAGCAATGAAAGAGCAAATTCAAGTTGAGGGGAGAGCAAATAAAGGAGAAGTGGGAGAAAAAGGAAATTTCAAAGTTCAGTTAAGGCTTTCTTTCTAATTATGCAGTGGCATTTAGGGCTTTGAGAGCGTATATTTAAGATGTCAAATTAACTGACTTGAGGAATCTTTTTAATGTGACTGAACAACACATTCTGCGAGCGTGGCAGGCACGGTAATTCACGATTTCATTTTCAAAACATTTGTGGTATTGGAGATGGCAGTGTCGTAGCAGACACTGGTTTTTTTAGAGATGCTGGCACAAAGCAGTCCTCTAAAAATAGACAGGAGGGAAGGGAGGGCAGCACCAAAGTAAACCTGACCTCTGGGAGAGCCCGCAGTGTGACCCTGGGCAGAGCCCCATGGGCGACTGACCTCACGCAGGGTCTGGATTTCAGGCTGTGCTCAGGGCACGAATTGCTGAGCTCCGAGGTGATGCTGTGGGCTTGGAGCTGGTGCTTAGAGCAGGGTGGGTTGTCTTCTGGGTTGCAGTGGAAACCGCTGGCTGGATGCTGAGAGTTCTCTTTATGTGGGACAAGTCTCCAGAAAACAAACTGGTTTGGTCACAGAGTAAGTGGATTTTTTGATCTGTACTTAAATATAATCTAGACATTTCTATGGGGTGACTGTTGGATGGTGACACTGCAGGGGCTAAGAACACCGTCACCAAACCGCGTCGGTTGTAAGACTGTGATTTCTGCCACTTGTAGCATTGGTCAGCTGTAGCTGGATCTTTTGTGTGCTGGATGCAAACGCTGTCAAGGGAGGGATGAAGTGTTCCTTTTCAGAGGGGAGAAAACACGAGGGCCTTGGTTTGAAAATTCACTCTTATGACCCAGGAAGTGGGAAGTGCTGGGTCCAGGGTGGGTTTGGTGGGGAGAAGAGTTTAGGGCACTATCCTGACCAGGCAGATTTTACAAACTTGTTTTTTGTTCTCATTGTGGATATTGAGGAATATTTATCAACAGAGCTCAGTCAAAACCCATCACCAGACCTGCCTGTCTCCTCTCTTAGTTCCCACTCCCTTCTCCCCAAAGCAGAGAGAGCTTCGAGCCTGGTGCGGTTCCACTGCGGAGGGACCCCACTCAGCGCTGGAGCGGAGGGGCTGGTTTTGATCCAGACACCATGGTTTCTGATCGCTGGGTGCACTCCTGGGGTGCTTTCCACAGAAGGCTTTGGGCAGAGCTTTATCAGGAGGTGACAGCCACAGAGCTGTCCTACAAGGTGCCCCCTGCCCACCCCTCTCACCCCGGGGCAAAGCGCCTGCGGCCAGCACCCCACAGACCTGACCCGTTGGGGAGGGCAGCGGCCGCACAAGGAACCCACGGGAGCTGCTGCGTGCACTGAGGTCGTGTTGCAGAAGCGGGGAAAACCCCGCACTGGGCATCCCGATGAAGTGATCAGCCTTAGGGAGTAGTAGAAGCAAGTAAGAAAGAACTAGCTTGCACAGTTTAAAAAAAAAAAATAAAATCTTCTTTTCCAGATATTGCTGCTTTAGCAATAGATAGAAATCCAGGAGCTGATCCGAGCTGTGTGACACACAGTTCACTCTCTGCATCCAGCTGTTAGATGTGCCTAGGCCTTGGGAATACCTGCGCATCCGCACCCCCCGAGACCTGGAGCAGGTGGAACTGGAGCCCAACCATTCTGTCATAGCCACTGCTGTGGAACATTTTCACTTGACATCTTTCTTTAGCAAAGTCATTTGCATTTTTGAATTAGGCTTAGCAGCATTTACTTCCTCATCTTTCTCGAGTACTGAAAATGCATGTAGAGCACCACAGAACTGTTTGACATGCACAGAGAAGCAGAATGGATTTAAGTACTTATAACTTTTTAATCTCCTTTTTTTTGCTTCTACATGACATACAAATTTCTTTGGGGAAAAAATAATTGATTTTTCTGGTAGTTTAGAGCAACACTGTACCAATGAGACTATCTTGGTGTGTTAAAAAATACTAGTAGACAAATGTCCCAAAAATCTGAACATTCATTTACTAACGCACCATCAATATTCTCTTCTCTGTATATCCACATAAATAAATAAGCATAAGACCTAGGAAGAAGTAATTCAGAAGACTAATGCAGTCACATAACACTTGACAGAAATGAACGTTAACTTTGGAGTCCTGCACAAGCAGTAATACTTTATACTCATTTTGCAGAAAGAGCCACTTTTGACCCCAGTCTGCGAATTAAAGTGGTGACAGAGAAACATGAACTTTTTAAGGATAACAAGAGGCAGGCAAAGGGTGGAAATAGTAAGCTGGATCTTGCTTTTGGCCTTGCTGGATGCAAGTCCTTTCTGTGAGGTAGGTTTTACACCCCAGACACACATGGTGACCGAGGCTGTCACTGCGCTGTCGATACAAGATCTCTGCCAGACTCAAGGAGTTTGCCCAAGCCCTCACGTTTCTGAAGGTGCAACGCAGGGAGGCTTCTGCTCTCACAGGGAAAACCTGGCAGCAGCTTTTCAGGACGTGACTCAGAGCCACATCGTACAGGTTGTACTGGGAGGAACCTCAGGTGTCAGTTGGGAAGGTTTTCTTTTAGCAGACGGTTGTGGTGAAACAACGAAGCCACGAGCTTCCCAAAAATTCGCACAAGCAGCCTCCTTTCATGCAAGTCCTACCAAAACTAGAGGCTAAAAAAATTCCTAGGATGTCCAAAATTATGAGGTAGTTTGTCTAATTATTAGCCAAAGGGTAATCTCATGTGACATTTTAGAACGCTTATTTAGCAATTGTCATTTTACAGCTATTTTGTTTGTCTTTCTAAAAAATAAATAAATAAATGGTACTTGAAACTCTACTAGGTCTGCAAGACTCAAGAACCTGCAAGCTTAAAGAACATAGAGGTCAGTAATTATGGGTCCTTACAGACAGCCTACGTGTATTTTTGTGTATATATATATATGCATATATATAT
This sequence comes from Apaloderma vittatum, assembly GCF_000703405.1. Classification (NCBI taxonomy): domain Eukaryota; kingdom Metazoa; phylum Chordata; class Aves; order Trogoniformes; family Trogonidae; genus Apaloderma; species Apaloderma vittatum. The sequence continues at coordinate 25,533 of NW_009694114.1, forward strand.
GTATATATCTCACAAGAGGTCCTAAGAGTTTTTATTTAGCCTTCATGTTAGCATAAGTAATTCAAGTGAAAATAAGTGCAAGGTTCTTTTTTGGGAGCTTTGCAGGTCAGCATTTTGATAACCATCAAAACAAATGATCTTGCCATACAGATGGAAAAAACCAGATGGCTGCCCTGCTAGAATCTGCTGGAAAAGGCATTTTATGCCATCCTGATGCAAGTCAAAAATCTGTGGACCTTGCTGGTCATTTTAGAGCAACCATATTCATGGTCTGCTTTTGCACAGATGGAATTAGGGGCTCGGAATTCTAGAACTTCCATCCCATAAACGCAAGTGGTGTTAGGAAATGGCAGAGACACTGCTTCTCCATAATTCTGCACCTCTTTGCAGTGCTCTGCTCACAGAACCGGGCAGGGATCCCGCCTCGCACAAACCGGGGCGCACGAGGTGGAATGCAAGGTGCACGAGCCATCTGCACAGTTCTAATTTTCAAGCCTTATCTCTTCAGTTTAAACTCCTTTCTGTTAAAGCAGATACTGAAATTTCTTTGGGAGGACGGTACATAATGTATAAGTAAACAGACTTTCTTCCTCATTTAAAAAAAAAAAAAGTTTAACAAAACAAGCTAGGCTTGTTTTAATCTCACCAAAAGCTGTTTCCTAGGACAAGGAAGAAGCCTTCCCTCACTGACAGGCATCGATACAGACAATAGAGGCATTAGCACTAACAAACAGAAAAAAATAGTTTGCCCATCTCCTATCTGGAGAAGATAGTTCAGAACTGAAATAGACTTCACCTCGGAACAGACACTTCTGAAAATTACACAGGTTTGTGGGTTTTTTTTAAATTACTGTTGTTGTTATTATAACTCTGGGGCAGTGCTTCTTCCTTGCCATCAGTGTGCCTTTTATCTAGGGAATATTAAAATGCCAGTAATGCCAGCCTTGGTTAGTATAAGCTGAAATGAAAGCAATAAGGAAAATACAGACAATAATCTATTTCTTTGCTTGTCATTCAGCTGTTTGCCAGCATCAGTACTCTGAAAAAAACCGCAAATTGCTTTACTCTTCCAAAGTGAGAAGAGTGTTATGATTTTAGCAATTCCCTGAGGCCATCTGTCAATGAGTAAAATATATCGTGTCTGGTGTGTTACATCCCTTAGTGCTTTAGAAATAAATTATTTCTTAACATGTTTTTCTTTTAAGAAGTAATAGTTGCCGTTCTCAGGCGGCGGACACTGAGGTGTCTGCATAGTTTCTACACCGACTCAAGAGTTGATTTTGGGACCTGAAATTGTCGATCTAGAGAGCTGACTCTGCAGCCCTCACCGGGGAGCCGATGCTGGCACAGCGGGCGTGCACCAGGCAGGCTCTGCTCAGGCAGCAAACTGCTTTCTGCCCGCCTCGAGACCCGCTGCGAGCGCAGTGGGACGTGGCCGCCAGAAGAATTGTCCTCCCTCGAGCAAACCGAGTTTCTGCCCTGGAAACACAGCTGAGCCCAAAGCAGCACCTGGCAGGGAGTGACCATCTCGCTGTGTAAAGCCAGCATTCGGGCGGGGTTCTTTCCCTGTTCTGTATTTTGTAACACCATTTAATTTTTGATGCTTTGTCCCGCAAAATAAGCATTTCCTAAGACAGAGGCTAAAAAAAAAAAAGCGGTATCTTGGTGTTTCTCCATGGTTTCCAGACAGTGGCTCAGTATGCACAGAGACCAGACACATTTTAGAAGTGCAGAGATGTTTGCGCGATGATGAGGAGGTGAGGCGTAAAGGGGAAGTGGATGGGTAAGGACTGACATTTAAAGACACTATGATTAGGACGAGGTTAAGTTCCAGTTAAACTAGCTAAAATACATTAATTTGCATCTCACCCAAAGGAAAAAAGCCAGAATTAAACTGAGGTTAACAAATGCTGACCTGGCTTTGGCTCTTCCTTCATAACCTATGCAATATTTCCCTCCTAAAGATCATGAATTATTCTGCAGCGTTGCTTTGCCTTGTTTGGATGGAGGTGTGTGATAACGCTAGAAGTTTGCCAGGTAACGCAGGCTCACGAGGGCTTAGCTCTCGTATTGCATAAGCAGAAAAAGCTGGGGGATTTTTCCAAATGATCTTTTTTCTCTTTAAGCACCTCTAGTGAAACATCTCTCTAAGAAATTAATTCACAATTAAAGAAGCCACCCCTTCCCCGCTCCTGCTCACAGCAGGGGCAGTCTCAGTCAGCAAAAACCAAAACAGAAAATGAGTTCTTCAGCATCTTTCACCAGTGCAAAACTATTTTGGTTTAAAAATTGTCTATAATTAAAACCTGCAAATTCCACTGAGCAGGAAAATGCTAGGAGAATGCATTGGCAGTGCAATAAATGAGCATCAATTGAATTTGACAAGTGTATTTGGAATCTGGATTTGGTACTAAATTTTACAATCTAAGTTCATCATAGATGAAGGACAGAGAATATGACTTTAAATAATAGATATTCCTGCTTAGACCATTATTTCTTCTACTACAGCATTACCGAGTTCATTGACATTGTCAAGCAGAGAAATATTTTTCCTAAATTTTTACAAATCTTGGGAGGTGTGTTTTTAAGTTCATAGGAAGACACCATCAAACTATTTAAAAGGGCGAAAAGGTTTCTTCTTCAGCGGAGTTTTTTTGTTTTGCAATGGGAGGCCTGGCTGGATCTTTCCATCTGCTGTGCTGGCTGTTACTGCAGATGGTCACAACATGTACATATGGTACATGCATATATAAACTGATATCCGCATAGTCTCAGCGTAAGGGCAAGCACACGACAGGATCTCAGATGCAAGAATATTGGTGCAGGGGGTAATTTAGAGCATTTCATTTTTCGGGGGGGAACCTACATGGAATTAGGGAAAGAAGTATTTACGGTTTGCTGGAAAAAGGCGGGAAAAAAAAAGAAAATAAAAGAAATCACTCAGCTCTTCAAAGCTAAATTCTGGATCTGCAATTTATTTGGGATCGGGGGTTGGCTTCAGCTCAGCCCTGAACCTGTGCCAAGTTTGGGTTTAAATCAAGACAACACCAAACCCTCACAAACCTCTAGAGAGATATCTGCCGCGCTCAGAAGTAGGACAGTCAGCCTAGCTTTGGAGTCCCTGCTTCTGACTTAGAAATAGAGCTGGAGGAGGCATTTTCTTATTTCTGAAAAATTAGAAAATGGCCTTCTGGCCATGTAAAAAAAAAAAAAAAAAGTCTTAAGAAATGGAATGGGCTTTAGATGTGAGATTTCAGTTCAAATTACTCTCACTACTGTGAAACGGTTGCTGAAACTCATAATGATCAAAGAAGAGACAAAAGATCTGACTCTTGGAAATGAGCTTCCGAAAACTTCTGCTTGTGTATTGGCTTAAAAAAAACAAAACAAAACAAACCCATAAAGTCTTAAACTTCTGCTTAGGAAGCTCGAGAAGTTAGGAGAAATACTACAATATTTATGTGGTGTGGAGAAAAACTCTAAAAGCGGGAGACTTATGAAACATTTAGCAACAAGTGCTGGAAAAGAAGAAATCAGTGGAACAGCAAGACATGAGGAGCGTTTCCGATGTACAACCAAACACACCTTTAACATTTCCTCTATCTTTTCTAATATCCTCCGTATTACAGTTTATTGGCAACATCTGCCCGTTCATCAGACAAGCTAATTGTCAGAGCAGCTAAAGTCGTGACTTCTGCTCCTTTTTCCTTTCACAATATCTGCTCCACTGTTCCCCTTGCTGACCTTTCTCGTTCTAATAAAAGGATTCACATATTCAGCTGCCAGGCTAGAAAAGGAACACGTATTGGCTTTAAAAGTGTTGCTGGCAGTCTAGCAAGACTTTATAAGCTACTGTTTCCTTTTCCTCTCTTTCCACAGGTCTGTTTCGTGAATTTAGACGCAAATAGAGACGATGGCAGCGATGAGCAAGTGAAACAGGTAACAGCTCTGGTCTTAACACCACACACGGCGGGTCTGGTCACTACAAACCCAGATCAAAATTCCATGCACGAATCAAAGCCAGCCCTAGGTTTTTAGCCCTTCCAGAGAGGAATGCGTCAGGGATCGGATGCACCTCACCACCAGGCCATGTTTTGTAGCTTTTCTTACTCCCATCCCAGAAATATCTAATGATTGTTGCATCCTGTGAGTTCATGGTGGTTACCACCTGAGTGCTCAGCCTTGGCTTTACCAGAGAAGTGAACATGCATGTGTCACGCCTCCAAGTTTTTAATGTGCCATATTACTACATAAAAAGAATTTCTGATGCCTCTCTTTCCTCCTGCCAAAAAGCCTTTGAGGATCCTCTGCTCATTTAGGTCTTGTTCGGCTGACCAGTCTTACTCATTCGAACGCCAGATGCTTTGATAATGTGACCTGTGTAACAATGGCAATTAGCCCTTTATGCAGTTAGCTTTGGGTGGGGTGGATTTTTATACAGCACACCGATACAGCGGAAGCATTCCATGGAAGAATTTTAAAGATGTTGGCACAGCTGGTTTTCATATCAAGTATAGAACTATTTACTAATAAGATTTTTGCATTACTCATTGAGCTTTGGAATGGGCTAAACTTTTTTTTTTTGTTGTAAAATAATCTTTCCAGGCTTTTCTTTTTCATTCTAAACAAAAGGTTAGGAACTCTGAAGTCAGCGACGTACAAAATGCCATGATTTCCTACCTCAGAAATCTGATAAAATGCAGCAATTTAGGTAGCAGAAAAAGAGAGATATGTAGAGAAATGGGTAAGATAACCAAGAGGTTATAATTTGAAAAAGAGAAAAGGCTGAAAACTTTTTTTCTACTATTCTGAAATGTCAAACTGAATTGTAGCACTGAATTTATGTCAAATACAAATACCTAGCTTCATCTGAAAATCAGTCTACCGAACAGTGAATTGCTCCCCAAAACTGAATTAGCTTTGCTAAGCCAGAAAGTTTTATTGTATCTAATTCACTCCAATGCAAAATAACAGTTCTGCAGGCTTATTACTTTGAAGACGGAAAGGTAAAAGCGAGGAAGTACCACTGAACGGCAGAGTAACTCAGGGTAGGGCTGGGCGCCCAGGACCTGTGCTCCCTCAGCACCTCGGCCGTCGGAGGGTGGCTGCGAACGTGAGCTGTGAGGGTGTCCGGTGGAACGGGCTTTTTAACATCACGGCTTCTGGTTTTAATCGACTCAGAGCAGTAAGCCCAAGTAACCTTTGTAAAGGGATGCCTGTAAAGTGGTATTTCGGTTTGATATTTATGAATACAGCCATGCAGCTCAGACTTCAGTGCCTGAGAGCAAAATCTGTCTTTGGTGCCACAGAGGTTGGTCAGCATCTCTCCGAGCCTCCCCAAACTCATCAGTTCGATGAACGTGCAGCCACCGAAGGAAAACGAGATCGTCCTGCTGAGTGGGTTAGCGCCAGGGGACCTTCCAGCTGATTATGAGGTTCCCCAGGTAGGAGCCAAACTCGTCTTTAAGATCCTATCGCACGCGCAAAGGACGGGATTTGGGAAATGGGAAAAAGGGAGCACAAAGCAGAGACACAAGTGCCAGAAGTTTAACAAAAAGCTGCTTCTTCCTCTCCTCTTTTGTCTTACTTTGTATGCCTGTTCATGCCTGTGCAAAGAAAGACGATGAAAAAGATTTTTCATCCCGATTCTGATCTCCTTTGGCCAAGCATGAGCTGGGAACAACTTCATTAAAACTGCAGAGTTATTCCGGAGTACAAAACTTAAAATGTGAACAGGCATCTCCAGTTTTAACTACCGCAGGGAAAAAAAAATTAATAAAAATAAAATTAAAAAATAAAAGCAGGGAACTTGTTAATTGCACTGAAATTAACGTGTGCGCGTGAAGCCTTCTTTGTTAACGCGAGCCCCTGCACTGGTTCCCCGCAGTGTCCCTGGCTGGCCGACGTGTGCCTGGTGCCGCGGGCGCGGCCGGGCAGGAGGAGCAGCGCGAGCTGCATCATCGTTGAGATCAACAAGTTCCTGATGGGGCTGGAGCTGGTTCAGGAGAGGCAGCTGCAGGCAGGGGCTCATGTCCTAAAGCCCGAGGATGACACAAACTGCTCCGTCTCCTCGATCGAAGAGGATTTCCTCACAGCGTCCGAGCACCTCGAGGATGACAACGAGGCCGACGAATGTAAAATGGGTACAAAGCATAACCTTGCTCCTGTTGGTGCTGCCAAACAGTCGTGGCAGCGCACACAGAAACCATGCTTGATGTTGACCCATGCCTGCATTTATCTGTAATTTAGAAAATGGGCAACCATTTATTTTTTTTAATTGTTTTTCAAAAATAAGGAACCCTGGCGACACGGTAGTTTTACAAGCAGTAACACATTATACAGTTGTGCAGCTGGCTTCTTTTTAAGAAAACACTTTTTTTAAAAAAAAAAAAGGTACTCTTCAGAAACTAATTTCTTGTTTTTCTTTGAATAGGTCATGAAAAATTAAGTGTTTCAGAAGCTTCTTCAGATGCCAAAAAAAATAAAGGAAAGGGATTTGAAAATCTCCACTACAGAAAAGCCAGGTTGCCATTCATTCCTGAAGGGAACTGCATTAACAAAGAAAATGCAGCTGCCAGAGCCTCCGAAGCTGCGAATGCCGTGGCTGAAGATGGACTCTCAGCACCTGAAGATAAGTCAGACCAGGAAATGCTGTGGCAGAAGGAATTAGCTGAAAGAGCTACTTCACCCTTTAGCACCACGGATCTGAGGAGCGATGCCGTAGGTTCCCGCTCAGCGCTCGCGTTAGATGTTTCTCCAACCAAAACGGCCGAGGAGGAGCTGGGACCTCTGCACGACCCAGCGGCCCACGACAGTGGTGAGACGGACGGGGTGGACTGTGCGAATGTGGGGAATGCTGATCCTGCCTGGCCAAACGAGCAGGCGACTACGGGTGAGTACGCCACAAACTTAGCAGAATCAGTTCTGCAGGACGCCTTCATCAGGCTGTCACAGTCTCAGCCCTCTTTCAGTGAGGAGGCCGCGGTCAGCATCTCCGTGGGGAGCTCCTGCCAGGCAGAGGACGCGTCTGCTGCCCGATCGTGGAACGAGCTGCCAAAGATTGTCATAGTGCAGAGCCCAGACAGCTCCGAGAACGTCCCCGACTGGCCAGGGTCTGCCCTCCCCAGCCTGTGCCACTGGGCTGAAGTGGAGAGCACTGCCCAAGTCTTGGATTACTTTGAGGAGGAACATTCAAGTGAACCAGGCCAGAGCGCGCTGGAAGTGGCTCTGGCTTGTGCGGCCACTGTCATCGGAACCATTTCCAGCCCCCAGGCTGCAGAAAAATTCAGGCGGGATCAGGAAGCCACAGACCCTGGAAGCAGAATGGTCGGTGACAAGGAGCTACATGTGACATCTACGCAG